>NC_044987.1:85534344-85570016 GCF_008728515.1 Papio anubis
AAGGCTAAAAGCAAAATCTGGCTACAAGCCTGTGTTATTCCTCCTTTCAACAAAATTATTTTTGTCCACTGTGACTATTTCAAAAATATACAAAGATAAACATGTCTATAAAATCGTAAAACATGGGTATATATAAGAAAAGATATGACAGGAGCCCACTGCAAAACAAAAGATTGTAAAGCATTTTTAAATTAAAAATGATTTTTAAGAGGAATCCATATTTAAATTACTTTCAGTCTTATCTCACTATAAAGGAAAAAACAGTAGTTAGTTTCCTAAAAGTACGATAGCCAGAAAATGTGATATAAACCATCTGATTCTGAATTATAAATTTCTGATATATAAATTATTTATAAATATCCAATCTGACCAATTAAAACCGAGATAATAAATGAACAATAGGACATTGTATATAATATCAGTCATTGTACTTTCATAGCACAAATGATTCATTGGTTTTCCTTATAAACATTTAAATATTTTAATCAGAGATACCAGAAAAATCTCTGTTGGTATGTTTGGTTAAAATGAAAAGAAGAGTGCATAACCTCTACATAAAAATATGTAGTTAGGTTAAGTTGAAATGATTTTTATTCTGTTTTGTTTCAACCCTAGAGTTGCTTTACTGCATAGGGTCTAATGAACATAATTTATTTCTGGATGATTAAGGACAATAAATGGTCTTTAAGTTACTAGTATTATGCATAAACCCTCCCTATCTAGTGTGTTTAGTTGTAAACATGAGAGCTAGGATGAAGATATAATTAACACAGACCATATATCTAAATTTTTATTAAAAGTAAATCCCTTTTCTCATCATTGTTAATTTTATAATTAAAATATAGATATTTTCAAAGATACTTCAAGTTTTAGAGATAAATACTATTAGAATTCCTATTGCTATATAGCAAATCAGCCCAAAATTTAATGGCTAATACAAACAAAAATAGTGTCATTATTATCTTTTATTTTTCTAGAGGTTGACTGGGCTCAGCCAAGAAGTTCTAATTAAAGGTCTCTCATGTGGTGGCGGGCAGAGGGGACTGAGCTTAGGGTGTGCTTCAGGTCTTCTTCACTTACTTGCCTGGGGACTGACCTTGGTTAGCAACTGAGACCTATAATCATGGCAGCCAGAACACTTACACATGTAGCCTCGCCTTCCTCACAGCACGGTAGCTGAGTTTAAAGAGACCACCTTCCAAGAAATAAAAAATGTAAGCTGTCACATTCTTACACCCTGGGCCTGTAAACTGTCCTTGTGCCACATATCAATTTCACCATATTCTATTGTTCAGTCAATCAGAGAGTTTAGCTTAAAGGGGAGGAGACACAGACACTACCTTCCAATGGAACAAAGTCAGTTAATTTGGTAACTGTGTTTTGAAACTGTCAGAGTTGTTGTCTCTCTGGTCACAAATTATTCACATACCCATTCCATGCAAACCACACTCATTTACTTCCAATGACCCCTTTCCCAAAGTAACATCTCTTTATGAAATTATAGTCAAGCTCAGGTGCTGGATATGGTTGTCTATTTTAGGTCCGCATCCAGATGAACTTTGGGAATATGTTTCCTATAATAGCAATTTTTGAGTACAGTTTTTTTTTTTTTCAATATAAAGAACTCAGAACTAAAGAGACAAGTTATTTTGTTCTCCCACAATCAACATGCAATGTTGAGGAAGGCATAGAATAATTTACATTTAATAAGCGGGAAAACAGTTTCTCACACTAGTCACAGCAGTCACTCATCCTTAGAAATTTTTTGAAATGTTGCTGAATATGAGTTTTCAATCTCTTGATGAAGAGTCAGTCCTACTGCCTGAGAATGATTTTGCCATGTTTTTGGCTCTGCTCTCTCAGCTGTTGGCTCTGTCTTCTGATTCACCCTTCCTTTTTAATAAAAAAATTACTGGTGTTTGCTGCTAGGTAGTCTCCTTGTTCAGCTTTCTTTCTGTAGCAGATCAAGGGACCAAAGGTTTCTTTTCATTTTTATTATTGTCTCTGGACTTTTAGTACAAGCTGGTAGTACATCTACCAGAAACTAACAACAGAAAAAAAATTACTTTAAAAATTTTGAAAGATTTCTATGAATTTAATTTGGGCTGCTGAATTAGACAAAAACTGCAACAAGTAATCTTTTTTTTTTTTTTTTTTTTTAAGATTAGTCCTTTCCTACCTTGGGTTATCTTTGAAGCTGCTGTGGAACCATATCCCAATGATTATTTGAATTTTTATTATTTATCACAGTGGATCTGTGTGGCATGTCCTTAAGACCCTTAGAGGATCATTGACAATCTAAATGGTCCTATGGGTAGTTGCATAAAATATTTCTGATGTCTTTCAAAAAAATGTAATTGTCTAACCTTGAATTTAATCTATAACCTTAAGCTGTTGTGCTCTCAGGAGATACTGGGAATGAGAAAGTTTAATTTTTATACCCAGCAAATCCTGGCTTCTTTTTATTTAACAGTTAATTCTTTAGCTTATCTTTGTCTTCTCACGTTTTATTACACACAGCAGGAGGATGTGAAGTGGCTCTTTCAAGTATTCTGTCTAGAAACCTCTTTATCCCCAAGTCCATTAGGAACGTTTCCTATTTTCCACATTACTTCATAAGACAGTGTTGCCAAATTTCTGCCATTACATAACAAATGTCCCTAATCCTCTAGCTTTATTTTTCCTCCCGTTAAGCTCTATCTAATGACTTCCTCACAGTCACTGAGGTTTTCAATATTATTTTTCTTGATGCTCTTTAGGTTTTTCTACTCTCCTTGAGGCTCTTCTGACTTCAATCTGCCACCTGGTCCTAAAGCCAATACCACATATTTTAGGTTGTTTTTGTAGTATAAAATTCTAAGTACTGAAATCTAGTTGAGTTATCATTTGCTGAAGAACAAGCCACCACAAATACTAGTGAAATTACAAAAAAAAAAATTATTTATTTCCTATGGTTCTGGGGGATGACTGGAATAAACTAGGTAGTTTTTGATAAATATCTTTCATACAGCTGCATTCAGATGGTGATTAGGACTAGATTTATTTTGAAGACCTACTTATATAAAGGCTGATGCTGACTGACGGCTAGAACTTTGTCTGAGGTTGTTCTCTGTAATCTGTATATACATAAATCCATGGTGTGGGGAAACCCAGACCCTATCCATATATCATATATATGTCTAGATTTTTAATGAGTTAAAACTTAAAAATAAACACTTTTGTGGAGAATGTAAATAAAAAGGTCATTTGAATGTGAATCACTGTATGTTTATAAAACATTTCTACAGTCCAATTAAAGTTGAATTAAAATACAAATTTTAAATGTGTATACCCAAGGATCCAGATGTTGAACTTCTATTCATCTCTCAAGAGATGACTCTTAAGAAGACATACTTCAAGTGCACAAAGATGTTGTAAAATTACAAGAGAGCACAAATAATATTTTTAGTAATGGTTATCTCAGAGGAGGGCATAAGAAGAGTCAGGGTGTAATAGAAAAGAGAAAACTCTAGCCATTCACCATAATCATCTTTCCCTTCTTTGGGCACATGGCTAGATTCCTATACTCTATGGCAAATAGGTGCTTAGTTCTTTTGAGCATAAAAGATTCATAGTACAATACTTCTAAACTTGACCCATAGAAATTTCATGAAATTCTTCCTGATTCCCAGGTTAGATGAATACCATATTCTTCCTCTGTGCTGACTCAGTGCTAATAGTGCTAATCTTACTCTCACTGTATTTCAATTGCTTTTTATACCCTCCATATCTTCCACAAATAACCTGAGAGACAAATTAAGTCCTTAACAAATATTTGTTGGATATAAACATTAATGTGACAACTCACATGAAATAATTTGGTTTATTTGTTCTGTATACTTTAAAGTGCTTTGCAAATTCATGAATTAATCTTTCTCTTAATGACAATAAATGTACCTTAGGAGAATGAGAAATCTTAGAAATTGTTTCTATATATTACAAAAATAGGAAGACAAAAAGAAAAAATGAAACACAAGGGAAAGAAGAGATCTATCTAAATGGAAATTTATAATAGTAATGTCATGTCATAAATAAAGATAGTAGAAGGGAAATTTTTCTAATTGACAAAGTAGAGTAAAATACTTGTGGCTTGCACATCAGGTAGGCTAAACTAGTAGTTCGTCATCTTCCTGACTTGCTAAGATGTAAGGAAATCATAGAACATCACAAATTAGCTCTGTTTTCTTCTATCTTGTAATCAAGATAGAAATGCCTATGTTCTTAGAAGGTTGCAGAGGGAAGAGAAAGGCAGGGATATCAAGCAGAATTGGCAAGGTATCTTTCCAAAGAAAAGTGAATAATCAATAACATCCACATCTATAGTGGTATTAAGAATCTGAAGACACTGAAAGTCAGCTTTGTGAGAAAGAAAGTTCATTGCTTGGTGGATAACTCAAACCTTCCTTTATGCATTATCTGTGTTCTTTTTGACCTTATTTGGCCACCAGAGTTTTCTCTTTAATTGTGCCATTGGCAAGGAAATACATTTCTTTAAAAATCCTAAGGAATTCACTGGGTTCCAGAGTCCTTCTTGACCCCATTGTCTGGTACAAACCCCAAAGTCTGCTCCATAAGCAGGGCATCAATGATTCTTGCCACTATAATGAGCACCATTTCTCCCTCTTGGTTTAGAGAAATGAGTAGCTCATATGACCATGACTGTCTCCTGATGGACACAGTACTCCTTTGGGCACATAGCCTTCAAATTCACTGAGCCAAAGATCATGGAAACAAGAATCAAAAATTCCTTAAGTGTTATGTGAAATAGTGATAGGGTCTCCATTTTACTTCTTGATTCTTGAAAGTGTATTATAGCTAAAAGGAAGATTGCATGATATGTTATCCATATCACATTGGACATCATCCCAATCTCACTGGGTGTTTTCTCTTAGCTGTACTCTAGCTGAGTCTTAAGCAGGCCATCACACACGTCTCTCAAGCCAAGTCCTTCAAGACAATAGGGATGAAGTGATATTGTTACTGTGATTTCAAGTCTTTAATCAACATATTATATATCAGGTAATAAATTTAACTTGATCTTGTTTATCCTTTCTACTTACATCCTTAAAATTCATTCACATAACATTATTCTTCAGAATTATTCTGATTCAAAAAGACTAAATTCCCAACATTTTGAGAAATTTATAGCATTGAGTATTAGTTTAGACCTTATTTTCTGGTCCGGTTTATACTGGTATCTAACTCTCATTATGGGCTGAAAGGACGTTGTAGGAGTATGTCCTTGCTAGCCAAAAAGTTTCATAGGGAGTTGGAAATTCAAAATTCTAAGCCTTCTAGGTCCTAACGAAATGTCCTCATTTCCTGAATCAGGATCTCATTCCATCCTACTAGTGCTTCAGCCCAGGGGTCAACAAATGTCCTCTGTAAAGGGCCAAATAATAAAAATTCTCAGTTTTTCAGGCTTACTTTCTTTATTACAACTGCTCAACTCTGCCATTAGAAACTAACCATTGGTAATAGTTAAATTAATATGAATAAAATTATTTTACAAAAGCTTTCTTTACAAAAGCTGGTGATGGGACAGATTTAGGCAGTTTGAAGTTTGCCCACTTCTGCTTTAGTCTGGGCACTTAACTGGTGTTGCAGTTAAAAACTTATCTTCAAGCCGTGGGATTGATTTTCAGTCATATATACTACTGAAGATAAATCACTTTTAAAAATTGCTGGAGAGGTCCTCCACTTTTCCTTTTGTGTTTTCTGTTAGGCATTGAATTTGTGTGTGTGTGTATACTCTCTAGTTTTGTCAGAAATTACAGTACCTGCATCAGTTGTTTTCAATTATCATCATTAAACTGAATTACTACATGTGCTGTTGACAGTTCATTCCTCAAAAGCTTGTCCTCCACTTGGATTGCATTCAGGCTGGCTACACAATTTCTGGGGCACAGTGCACAATAAAAATGTAAGCCCTGGTTCAAAAAGTTGGAAAAAAAAAAAAAACTTTCCATGGTTTCTCATTCAATTGTCATAGATTTTGTTTTTATTTTTTGTTTTTGTTTTGCTATTAACTATCATATTTGCTCAGGCTTGAACAATGGCATTGTTAGTGAAGGCATAGCCAGAAGATGAGGATGAGGTGAGTAGTCAGCCATTTTCATGTGTTTGAAAGTTAACAAGCTTGGATTCAAGTGATATTATGTGAATCATCTGTTTTTATGCTTTGAATTTTACATATACACTATGTAACACAGAAAGAATGGTGTTGAAGAAAGAATGCTAAGTAAATACAAAAAGTGGACCTCCATCCCAAGTGCACCACTTTGGGTAAGAAATCTACTCTCTGTGGAGCTCAGTTTTTTCAACTGTAAAGTAAATAACTTGAACTAAGTGACTTCAGGGTTATTTTGACACTTAAATATATGTACATACTTTTATAAAATAAAGTAATAGAAGGAAAACTTAAATCACAGGTTATAAACTTCAGAGTGCAAAGGTGAACAGATGGAATGAGGATAAAATAGACAACTGTAATGACAAAATTTTATGACAAGCCTCAGATAAATTGACTTGGCAGAATCGATCTATATAAAAATCAATCTAAACTTGTGGAAAGAAAAGTGAGAAAAATTGGGCACCAAGGAATTCATGATATATCACAATTATTTTTTGACTACAGGGACATCAATTTTCTGTAATTGCTTATACAGGTCACTGACAGATGCTTGATGTATTAAAAATTCATAAATGTTTCCACACCACATTTTATTTTTTGACTGCAGACTTCTTGATGCATTAACCAGGGGCCTGCAATGGAGTCAAAGAGGACTTCTGTTTTGTTTTGTTTTAATTTTTATTTATTTATTTTTTGCTTTATTTGAAGGTTTTTCAAAGAAAGGTAGATAATCTGCATTGGAAGAGTGAAGCCGTTCATATATTACTTTGAACAGAAACAGAAGGGAAATGGGAAAAATTTTAGAAAATAAAGGAAAGAATGTCCTTTCCATTAAGACTGTTCTCAAAGGTGGTTGTTTTCTAAGACGGCAAAGGAGTCCAAGATCCTTCAAGAGGAAGCAGGAATACATCTGGAGCTTCCCTGGTTTTCATGCTTGCTAAATTCCATAGAGGTTCAGTTTTTTCCTTGAGTCTGTGAAATGCTTCAACATTCTTGAAACAAAAAACATCTTATTTTTAATAATAAAAAGACTGTGTTAAATTTTGTGTTTTGTTTTTTGTTTGTATGTTTGGTTGCTATAAATAGATGCATTACAAAAATGAGACCTAAGAAAAAAGCATTAATGCCTACCAGAAGATTTGTCTTAAGTATCTCAGTGGGGATAGAAACCATAGACATTTGGATTTCAGTTCAATATAAAAACTAACTTTCTTTTACTCACAATATTCCAAAGATGGACTGAACTGCCTCAAAAAGCAGGTGCCAAAACATGAACTGGGTGACCACATCATAATGAAGTTGCAATTACGGAGGGGATGCAGCTAATGTTATTGGATCATATTATATATGCTTCTTTTGATGTTTAAGATACACTGAAGAGAAATAAATTTGCATTTATACGGTAAAGAGGTCAGTTTATGAGCATTGCCAAATGACAAACTTACCGTTTAAAAGGAGAAAAGTTATGGATACAAAAGGTCCTTTCATACCAACACTATATATTCAGTTTTAACTATTCAGGAACTACCAAAAAATTCTGTAATATGTCATTGTAACATTTCCAGGTCATGAACTTAATGCACCAAAAGAGGCTGTTTCAGAATAAGCCTTGCTTATCTCATACCGTTGATATGCACTGAACTTTCATTTTCTTTATGCAATAGTTTTCTTTATGTGTCTGAGAGTTTCATTTTTTTTTCAGTTAGACTTTAGAGCCATTTAAGGAAGAGTGTATCTTTTAATGATTGAAGGAATTTAAAATCCATTATTGTCTCTGAAAGTATTTATCCTTAGTATCAAGAGATAATTTTTTTTTGATGATACTCCAAGAAAAATTGGAGCAACAGTTTTGGGTAAAGTTCAGGTCATACGCCATCAAGCAAAGGGAAAAAATCATGAGATGAGGTGGCGGAAGGAAATGAGTGTTGTCTCTAAAGTAAATGAAGTAAATTCAGCTGTGTTTGAATCTGACTTTCACACTGCATACCTGCACAACCTCAGAAAAGCAACTTCTTCTCTCAGAGCCACCATTTCCTTACATGCACAATTAGGATAACAGCAACTAGAGCTGTTGTGAAATTTATAGCAAATATTTGAGGAAGACTGTGAATATTACTATTTGTTTATAATCTGACAATACAAATTATAAACAAATATTAGTTACTTTAGTTAATTTAATCGTCGTATCAAACCTATGAGTAACACAGGAACTTCAGAGAGCTGGTGATTCGGTATGAAATATGCTCACAATCTTGTCCTGTCTTTCGGAATGTAGAAGAAGTTGCTATTAAATCACATGGGCCACTACTGATTCTAGACATTTTTGTTTACTGAAGTCACTATTTTTATCCTGGAGTATTTGATCAGCTGTCTTAATCAGACAGTTCAAAGGAAGAAAATCAGATATTTGAACTATATGGAGAGTTGCCTAGAAACATCAACACTTTCAGGTGAATAGAGTGATTATTAGTGTCTAAATGAAATAGTTCAGAACCTCCTCCCACCATCACTCTCTACATGCGTACTCCTAATAAGTTTTGGAATCTGGAGGTGCTTGCATTTCTTCTTTCAACTCAGGGATCTACTGGAGCTCACACTCAGGATCTATTGCCTTTCATATTGCCTTCACCTGTTCAACCAGTCATAGTTTTCCATTTTCTCTCAGAAATCCTTTCTCATCTGTTATTTCATAAAATGTTTTGTTCTGTTTCGTTATTTCCACTTTGATCATCTCATTGGTTTGAGAGTCTCTTTGCAAATCTCCTGGGACTTTTTGGTTTGCTCTATCCCTTTAATTTCTTTTTCAGCTTGTATTACTGTTCTGGACATGAGCACAAAACAAAACACAATAAATGTTTCAAATAACAACTCATTGTAAATTTTGATATCAGTAATGTAAGTTGCCTCTGTTTTCCCCAATGACAGGTTTCAATTCACAATCAACAAACTGTCCAAGTTAGAGTAAATTTTTCCTTGTGCTTTAGTTTCTATATATGAAAAGAGCCTATAATTCTGAAAGGCATTACTGCTTATGAGAGGTGGAAAAGATTTTTTTGCAAATTTCATTTTAACGTGATCATGGCAATTTAGGAGTACCTACTTTTTAGCCCATTGCTGGTTAATATATTTCATAGAAGAGATGACAATTTCTCCTCATTAGTTGCTTTTGTTAGGCTAAGATCAACAATAATTAGCACATTTTGTCAGCTACTTGGAAAATTTCCAAGGCATTAGCAAAATTATGTGCAATAATCTCTGGGCTAAGATGATCAGACTAGAAGCAGATAGGCATAATAAAAAGCTTGCTAAATACAATGAAATTGAAGAGATTATGTTTCTGGAAAGAAAGTTCATATGGATATCTGTTTATTTCCACTTAATCAGTTCAACAACTTGAATTTGGGCCTAAGAAAATAATTTTTTATATATTTGATTTTGTCTTTGTTTTCTAATTATGAGATCATTAGTTTTAACTTTGATTATATGAGATGATGAATGTCTCCTTAGGTTCCCAAATTCTTTACCTTTCACAGGTTAGCCATGCTTAGAGATCTCAGTATGGACTGGTTTGCTTCTGTTTTAACATTTTTAATGACTATTATAGCTCAAAAGTTTACAACTTAGGCTGCGCATGGTGGCTTATGCCTGTAATCCCAACACTTCGGGAGGCATAGGCAAGCGGATCACCTGAGATCAGGGGTTCGAGACCAGCCTGGGCAGCATGGTGAAACTCATCTCTACTAAAAACACAAAAGAATTACCTGGGTGTGGTGGGCACTTGTAATCCCAGCTACTCGGGAGGCTGAGGCAGGAGAATCGCTTGAAACTGGGAGGCGGAGGTTGCAATGAGCCGAGATTGTGCCGCTGCACTATAGCCTGGGCAACAGAGGATATTCCGTCTCAAAAAAAAAAAAAAAGTTTATACCTTCTGCACCTTTAAATCCTTCACAAGAGCGACAACACATAGGATTGGCTATGAAAGAGTATAATATTGATTTAAATTTTTGAAGACAGAATTATGAAAAAAATTGATATTAACCTACAAATGGCAAAGACACCAACCACCTGATAATATGTCTGTCTCAAACTTAATAGAATTTAAAATCTATTAATTGCCTTAATTTCCTACTTCATTCTATATCATCACTTGCTATTCTCACAGTTCATTTATCCTATCAGAAGTGAATGTGAAGTTTGATAATAGTAAGACATGTGTACTCTTTAATTTAATGAATGTGATGTATACTCCTTAATTTAATGAATATATACAATTCACTTTTTATATGCCAGGCACATAAATTATATAGCGTAACTTGCCTTTTTTTTTTTTTTTCAAACTGTTTCAGCTAGCATAGAGCATTAAAATTGCCAATAAATTTTATAGTTTGTCAATGTATTTTTAAAAATCCTGTCAGAATTTTGATTGAGGTCAAGTTGAATCTATAATAACTTAGGAGAAAATTTACATCTTAATAATGTTGAATCTTTCAATTCATGGGCCTGGTATGTTTAATGTTGTTAATGTTAATAATAACATTATTAATAATGTTAATAATGTTGAATTATTAATAATGTTGAATCTTTCAATTCATGGGCCTGGTATACTTTTCTTCACTATCATATAGACATACTAAACGTAGTACAAGTACTTGTTAGCTCTATAAGCTTCCATTTTTTTATTCCCTAGGATTTTTCTTTACACGGAAAAACATGTTATCTGCAAACAGAAACACTTTGTTTCTTCCTTTGTGAAAGACCATGTCATCTGAAAAGAGAAACTCTTATTAATTCCTATGTGACTTTTACAGTTCTTGCATTAATTTATTAGCTAGGATGTCCAGGGCAAGGTTGAATAGGATTGGTGAGACATTCTTTCCTTGTTCTAGATCTTGGAACAAGAACACTCAGTCTTTCACCATTAGTTATAATGTTACCTGTAAGTTTTCCTTGGATGTCCTTTTTAGGTTGAGTTTCTTTCTATTCTTAATTTGTTAAGAATTTTTATTATCAGCCCCTGAACTGGAACCAAGAGATGAAAAGCAGAAAAATAAAGTGAGTTGGAGATTGTGGAACTAAAACCTATTTCTTTGTGATTGCAGTAACTATAGTTTCTATACAAATCTTAAATAATCTGGTTGAACTAGAAATTTCAAGCTATTATTTCCCTGTTTAAAATCCTTCAACCATGTATCATCTTCTATAGGATGAAATCTAGTTCACTTTGAATGATGCTTATGCCTCTCAGTACTATGGCCTTGGCCTTCAGCTTCATCTCATTTCTCTTGATTCTCCTGAATGCATTTCTGCACTCTTGCTGTTTGAGCTATGTGCATTTTTAAAAACATACCATAACTGTCAACTCTATTTTGTAACTGCCATTTATTATGTCTAGAATGCCTTTTTAGTTAGCACTATGGGGAAAACTTCTACTCCCTTAATTTGAAACATTTCTATGAAACAGTCCTGAATCTTCCAAACCTTATTGTAAACATTTTTTTTTTTTCAGTGCATGATGAAGCAGAATATTTCCCTGACCCCTTTGCAGGACTCACAACAGGAGTGCCTCTTGTACACAGCCCACCACTCTCAATTCATTGTGGGAGGGGGTGTTGGTTGCCCATTGTGAGAGAGAGGGAAATAGGCGTCCCTAATTTCCTTTCCCTCTTTCAGTGAAAACTCAGGGTGTAAGGAGAAAGAAAATAGGCATCCCCCTTTTCTCTTTCATAGCTTTATTCCCAAGTCCCAGCAACCTTAGACGGATGCCACCCATGGGTGCTATTGTGGCCTGCACCTGTGAAGCAGGGAGGGCCCAGAAAATAGGAGTTATCTGCACTCACCTACGCCTCCATCCCCCTTACTGTTGGCCACCTTTGGGTTCCTTAGGGCCTTACCTATGCCATGGAGCATGACTTCCTTCCATGAAATAGGGGCCTAATCAGCAAGAATTAGCCGTGCCCATTTACACTTTGCCCATTGCCTGGCTTTGGATCCCTCAGGTCTTGTTTTCCTTTCCTGGACTTCAGCCAAAGATTACAATTAGTTTGGGAAAAATGGTGTCTCAGAGGGTGCATGGATTAATTTAGATTAAGTCCCAGACGGGCCTTGCAAAATTTGCAGTTATTAGCCAGTGGGGTCACTCCTTTGTTGTTTCCCTACCGTAAGCAGAGTGCTAAGGTGGGAAAGAAAACCCTCTCACATAGAAAAGGAAAAAAGATAAAAACAGCCTAAGTCCAATGGAGGGACTTGCTCTATGCAAATGGGTTCCTTTAATTGTTACATCTCTCCTCTGGACCAAGCTAGACCCCTCATCCAGGGGATGAAAGACTCTGTGGGAGCATTGCGGGAGGGGACAGTGAGCGGGAAACACTGGCCAACTAGTCGTGTGGGGCCCCTGGCCCTGAGACTGCCCTGGGGCCTAGGAGGCAGCTACGGTTCTCTCCTGCCCTGCATGGCTGTTGGGCACAACTGCGGACATGCCCAAGAGCCTCAGCCAGGAGAGAAAGGGGCGAGAAGGGGAGCCACTGTGCATAGTGGGCACCTGCAGCTGTTGGGGTCAGGGTGGGGGTCGCACCTCTAAGAACAAATGGAAATCACATTGTTCTGTATTGCATATCTGGTGGCTGAACCAAATGCTCATTCTACCTAATAACTTTTCTTCAGTTTGTGGCAAAACCCTTAAGATTTGAAGAAATAGGAGCCATTTCAAACTGTGAAAGAAGAAAAGCTACCAAAGAAAAGTCGGGGGTCTTGGCCATTGCCTTAATGGAAGGTCGGGGACAAGGTCCAGTCCAGGAGCCTTCCAGCTACACTGAGGAATGGCCTTGACCAAATGCATTCAGTTGCCCCAGGACTTATTCTGGTCCCACACATTGGCTAGACCTCCATGAAGGGAAACAGAGTCAACTTTCCTTTCACCCCGAAGAAAGAGAGATGTGGCAGAGTTGCATCCTGTCCTCTGCAAATGGCATAACTCAGAGGAAAGTCTGAGGACAAGACGTCTTGGAAAAAAGTGAAGAGACAGATCCAGCAGATCCTCATTTACTAACCCTTCTGCTGAATCTTGGACAAGCCCCAGATGAAGCAGGAAATTTCCCTGACCCCTTCGCAGGCCTCACAACAGGGGGGTGCCTCGTTTACTCAGCCCGTTCTCTCAATTCCTTGCAGGAGTGAGCCTGCGAGCAGACAAGGAGGGAACTGGAGTGCATGCGCACTGGAACCGGCTGGCACTTTGGCGCCGGCAGGAGCGAACTCTGTTGGAATATATCTATAAAACTTTTCAGCTATGTGAATTCCAAGAATAAATATAATTCTTGGCAACACTTGAAAATGTATTTTCCCATATTCCTAAACATTAACAGGAAGTTGACTTTATTCCACTCTTTACTTTCCCCGTTATTAGCATCCTGAAGAACACCTTCTCTTATCTGATTTCAAATGAAGCATACTCTGGGTGTTAATCTGTGCAGGATGATTTTCCAGGAATAGATCAACTTATAAGTAGATTGAAGGCAATGAAAACTCAGATATGCCTATTTTTGATTCAGGGTATGAAACAAGAGGTAAACCACGGTAACTGCCTGTATAAGATTGGCAACTAAATGGGTGAAGGGGACTGAAATACATCAGATGGATGTGTAAGGTTGGAGGAGTGACTCTCCTGACATGCAAGAAATAAAGCCACTGCTTCATTCAATTACATGTTCGGTAAAGAACTGCATAGATTTCATCCATGAAGCTCCATGGGGGCTGGTAATTCTGTCCTATTTGGAACCAATCTCTCCTGCCCAGCTGGTGAGCTAGGAGAGTTTTGTAAGGCTATGAGCATATCTGTGGCACATATCCTGTATCAATGTTTTGTACAATATACAGTTTTATGGGGCCTTCAGTCCAATTTTGCTAGAGCCAATGGAGATTTCTGTCACACAATAATTAACTTCTTTTCAGGAAGAACCATTCTGAAGCAAGGCATACTTTATCCTCAGTGCTGCCACTTTATTTTGATGAGGGAAAATGGTGTGTTATCTAGGAAGCCCATGACAGAATGTCATAGTAATCAGATACTGTGTTGATGCTATCGGATGTGTCTCTCACACTAAGTTTCCCATTCGTACTTGTAGAGATTCACAGAAAAATTTCTCCAAGAATGCCATTCAGATTCCCGCAATCAGAGATTATACCTTTTGCTCATTTTTTTCAGATACTTAATTTTTCTCTTTAAATTTTTATCAAGTAACCTTGACACACATGCATTTTAAAATGAAGTCATACATAGGAATGTCTAAACAAAGCTTTTTTTTTCTTTAGTGTCTTTTTCTTTTTGAAAGAACAATTATGATTAAAGACTGAATGATCAATCATTAAGAAATAGCAGGTATCAAGGTGGGTGGATCACAAGGTCAGGCGATCAAGACCATCCTGGCCAACATGGTGAAACCCCACCTGTACTAAAAATACAAAACTAGGTTGGTGTGGCAGTGCACGCCTGTAGTCCCAGCTACTTGGGAGTCTGAGGCAGGAGAATTGCTGGAACTTGGGAGGCAGATGCTGCAGTGAGCCAAGATCACGCCACTGCACTCCAGCCTGGGTAACAGAGCAGGACTCTGTCTCAAAAATAAATAAATAAATAAATAAAAATTTTAAAAGCAGGTTTTGCAAAACAGAAAACCTTATTTTAAATCTAGTGAGACAAGTTTGTGTCTATAAGGCAAGGTTACACATTTTGGAAAGAAAATAAAGCAATGTAAAACAAAATAAACGTCACTATGTATAATCAAAACATCAATAATTATTTTTTCAACATTTGAATAACCTCCAATTAGTGTTAAGAACACGACTTCTTTAGACTTTCTATAAATGTAGTCCAAGAAAATGTCTTTGGATAGAAGCATACCCACTATTTGAATACTGACAATCTTAGAGCAAACTAGCAGTAGACTTGATTTTTCAAGAATTTATCTCTTAGACAATTTAACCTTTGCTGTGTTTTTAGTGATCTAAGAACTTCAAAGTTTTTCCTCACATGTTGTTGAGATTTTAAACCATGAATTTTGAGTGCAGGTGTGTATCATTAATGAACCACAGGTAATGATACTGAATTAGCATTGCCTAATCAATGCCGGAAAACATTGGCTGCTCGATAAAGATTTGATACAAGATTGGAAACTGACTATCATACAGTTAAATTCTGGAAGGCACTATTTCCCAAAGTTTAGTCCAAAATGATCTGAGGAGGAATCAACTAAAATGCAGTTTTCTAAGCCCTGCTGTAGAATTTCCAAACCAGAATTTCTGAGGGAACAGTGCTGAAGAAGGGAAATAAGTACTATTAAGTAACTCCTCCAGAAAATTTTTTCACACTAAAATGTGAGAAACTTTGTTCAGAATTATATTAGGCAAGTAATGCAAGTTATTCTGTTATTTCCTCTTAAATTTTCATACTTTAAAGTTGGTGCTCTTTCTTATCCACACCAACAGCGTGCTGTGACTCAGACTCTTCTTAATTCTAAGTGACTGTGCCTGACTGTTTATTACAGTCGCCACTAATGACGTGTGTCTACAGAATACTTGAAATTTGGCTAGTGTGATTGAGAAGTTGAATTTTTTAACTTTTTAAAATTTTAATTAATTTAATTTTAATCCTTTCAATGAATAGTTACTTCATAGAGTAGGAAGCTTTTAAGTGCATTTGAACCAATTTGGAATTATGAATTGGCCTTTTCAACTTATGACTTTATGTAATCTCAGTATACAAAATTTCAGATGGGAATTTAGCATCCAAATTAGATGTTCTGTAAGTTAAAATATGCAGCATATTTTCACTCACATGTGGGAGATAAAGACACCTTTAGAGAGGAGAATGATAGACACCAGAGGCTAAGAAGCGTATCAACAAAATTATGCAGCAGATCTCACAAGAGTTAGTGTGAAAAAAGAATGCAAAATATCTCAATAAGTTTATGTTGCTCACATGCCCAAATAATAAATTGTATAAATTGAATTAAGATACATTTTAAAACTCAACTTAGCCCATTTAAAAAATATTTTTAATGTGGCTACTGGAAACATTTTATATTGTATCCATGGCTTTTATTACCTTTTATTGGAAAGTAGTGTCTCAAAGTAAAGTGAAGAAGCAGATTATCATTGTGAACAGTACCATCCTTATCCATTAGTAGAAGAGATATGCTTTCCAAAAAGTCTAGAAGATATGGAAAAAAAAGGAGAGACAATAAGCAACATGGGGCTGGTAGGCAGAAAAAGTAGAATCATGTATCTTCAACTACTTCACATTTTAACTTAGAGTTAATAGAAATACTAATATCAGATTTGTTTTGCTACCTATCACTTAAGAACTTTTGCTCAGTGGATTCGTCTGTTTTGTATTGCTATAAAGGAATACCTGAGACTGCATTATTTATAAAGAAAAGAGGTTTATTTGGCTCTTGATTCTTCAGGCTGTATAAGAAGCATGATGCTTTCCTCTTCTCTGCTTCTGGTAAGGGTCACAGGAAGCTTTTACTCGTGGCAGAAGGCAAAAGGGAAGCAAGCATGTCACATGACAAAAGAGGAAGCAAGAGAGAAGGAAGGAAGTACCAGTCTCTTTTAAACAACCAGATCTTGTGTGAACTAATAGATTGAGAACTCACTCATCACTATGAGGAGGGCACCAAGCCATTCATGAGGGATGGCCCTCACAACCAAGCACTTCTCACCAGGCCCTACCTCTAACATTCGGGATCAAATATAAACATGAAATTTAGTGGAGACAAATATCCAAACTACATCACTCAATATGCAGTATTCCCCAGCCCCCTAATGGAAGACTGGCACCCAGGAAAAATAAGGGATCAAGAAGTGCCAACATACAAATTATTATTTGGGCATGTAAGCAATATAAACTTATGGAGATATTTTGCATTCTTTTTTTATGCTAACTCTTTTGAGATCTGCTGCATATTTTTACTGATACATAATATCCCTACACATCAATTGGTTACATGTAATGTTGTGTTTCACACATAGAATGTATAATGATCAAGTCAGGGTATTTGGTGGGGCTATCACCTCCAGTACTTACTACTTCCATGTGTTGAGAACATTTCAAGTATCCTCTTCTATCTATTCAGAAATACACAAAACATTGTGCTTAACTATACTTATCTGACTCTGCTATTGAGTGGGAATTATTTTCTTTACAGTGTAAAATTATGAAATATTTCAGTCATTTGGGTTTATAATTAACATTAGTACTGCCAATCCTGCTCAAGAGATATCCTCATTAATTGTCCTTCAATTTTATACAACAGTCATTTAAGGAAGACAGACCAAAGGAGGATAAAAATTTGAGAGGAGGACCTATAGAATTATGTATCTAGTAAACAAATATATATGTGTATTAAAATCATAAGAATTTCCCTTTCTCTCCTTCTTAGCCTACTCCTTTCCATCACTCTTCTACCATTTCTATCTCTTCCTTTCCCTTCCTGAGCCATCCAGTCCTAAATCCAAGCAAAGCAGTTTTCTACTTTGTGCACTAAGTAGAAAAGAGCCACAGTGATCAAAACAGCATGTGAGAGCCTGGGGTAATGAGGAAGGTTTTCACATAAGAGGGAAATGTTAGTAAGGAATGGAAGTCCAGTAAACTAAGCAGGGACGTCCAGTATGAGATATTGAGCCTGAGTGAGTCAAAGCTGTGTCCACATGGGGATGGGGCAGGCAGCCCTTTGCAGGGTGTCAGAGCCTCAACTGGATGGGAGGGGCATCTATGCTATGAAGACTTTTTTGGCACAGAGTTAGGGAGCATGGGAAAAATAAGAAGGAACTACATCATGGGTAGTATTTGAGTCTACACAGACTGCCAGAGCTAAAGTAAGGTGCAGAAGACACATACATAGGAGAATGAGTGTTGTAATGATGGGGATTTTCATTAATTATATATGTTAAGGGTGATGGAAGTTAGTATCAGGGAATAGAGTTGTAAGCATGAGACCAAAAATGTTAAAAAGATAATGGTGTTTGACTGAACTTGAAAGTATTAGTGGAAATTCATGTTATCATATATGCCTGCCTCCTAGATTTTATCATCTGTGTGCTATTCTCTTCTTCAAGAAACAGAGATTCTTAGATAAATGACTGAATTCAAGGATAGGACAACCAATCTTGAATATAAGCCTGACACTGCTTTTGACAAGAAGTGAGGAAATGGTCAAGAAATAATATCTGGAGGACACGGAAACCAGCTTTCTCTGGGACAATTTGAGCACAAAAATAAACATGATAGTAGTGGATAATTATCTATTGAAAAAGATGGGAAATTGATCACTTCAGACAAATAAAAACAGACACATAAATAAATGTATTTGTTTGATGAGGGACATAATATTTATGTAGCTTCAGAACACCTCTCTGCCAAATATTTAATAATTACAAAGGGCAAAATATTTTACTTTTTTGAAGCAATCACTGGTAATTATTATTTATCTCAAGTTATCAGACATTATTTGCAATGGAACAATTTAAAATCTTGTGCCCCTGATGGGCTACAATGAGAACACAGTATAATTGTTGTAGTATCTAGCCAAAGATACATTACCTGCATCTACTCATGAGTAAACATCAGATAAAACCAACTGAATAACAGTCTATAAAACAATTGGCCTGTACGTGTCAAAAGTATTAGAGTCATGAAAGTCGTGGACAGACTATGGAACTGTTCCATCTTGAAAATAACTAAAGAGACAGGACAATTAAGTACAATCATGATTCTGAAATGCATTTTTGAGTTGTAAAAGACGTTTTTTGGACCATTCCACATTTGCTGGGGTCTGAGTGTTAGATTGCCAATAACTCATTATTAACTTTCTGATTCTAATATTTTGTTGTTATGGAAGAAGAAGTCTAAGATACTAGAAAGTGTTTGGGGATGATGGGGCATCATATTCTCAAATTACTCACAAATAGTTCATGAAAAAATAAGCCGTTTTTCCTGTTCTTGCAACTTTTCTTTGCATTTTTTTAGTGCTTCCAAATTAAAATTATACCACAAAATCATGACAAATGAATATTTCTTTATTTTTTTAATGTATGGTCTATTAAATGAGTGGTTTTAAATTTTATTTTTCTATTTGTTGATTTATTTTCCCCTCAAATAAAATGTTATATGGAAAACCTGGAATAAAGCAGATAAAACTGGAACTGCTCAGCTCTCTCTGTCACCCCTGTGGGGTGCTCGTTAGACCTATTCTTTGTGAGACTAATGAAACAAATAGGAAACTATAAAACAAGTCAAATAGTATATTTTAAACATAATTATTATGGAGAAAAATAAATCCATGTTGAGAGGTAGGGAATTTGAGAGTGAAGATGACAATGCGGAGTGTGGGGTTTTGGAGATTTGAAAAGAAAAGACAAGGAGAACAGGTGAGAGAAAAGACTGGAGGAGAGACAAAAGATTGGGTCAGAGAAAAGATAGAAAAGTCTGATGCTGGACAACAGTAGGGGTCCCCTGGAGCATAGATGTCATACATTTAAAGTGGGATCAGCACTATGTTTTCAGTTATGTTCATCCGCAAACTTGCAGGCACAAGTAGAGAGTTTGATTAACTTGGATTGTGTTTCTTTTTCAGAGATGTATAGGAAAGCAAGTAAGGAAATGACAGTTGAGGATGTTTGCAAGGGAGTTATAGTAATTGACTGTGATAATATAAGCTGTTATAAGTTATAAACAAAATGAATGTTATTGAAGAAGAATGTACTTCTTTTCCTGTCTCAGACTTACTGCTGCAGGTGTCTTGAAATCTTTCTATTCCTAATTGAAGAAAAGCATAGCCTTGTGTTCTGTAAAAGACGGAATGCCGTGTCTTCCCCATATTACCCTGCATATCACTAATGTCATTACATTGTTTAATAACTCTGTTTCTGGGTTTGACTTCCAAACACCGAGAGGTGATGAAAGTGTCTCTGTCTTTTTTAAGTGCCTAGCACAGAGCATGATACATAGTGATGTTTCAGTTTTACAGAAAATTATTTATTTTTTGGCAACAGAATCACAATTTTGTGGCAAAATTTGATATTTTCAGAAATTATTTTCTCTCTTTTTGTTTCCCTCTCTACATATTTTTCATATGATCCTTCAAAATGTTTCACAATGAGAATTCCTGCCCCATTTCTATATACAGTTATTTGTTTGAAATCCACTGACTAATCTACACAATCCCTGTATTCCAATCCTAAAATGCAAAAAGTTATCTAATTGGCTCACATAATCTCTTCTCAACAGGCTTGTCTAAAGATAAACTTCTTCTTTGATCAGTTTTTCTCTCCTGGTTCATTAGTTGTGGTCAAAAGACATGTTAACAATGTATTGGCCATCCAGAGGGAATCTGTGAGAAGATCTGTTATAGCCAAATTAGAGAAGCAAAACCACTAAGAAAGAACATTATGAAGTAAGGCAAATTAGACCTTAAACAATTGTGGAAGAAATAGGCCCAGAAAGAAGTCTTGAAGGGTCTGAGAAAATAAAATAAAATAAAACACCTACCAGCTTCCAGAAGACTTTCACAGCATTAAGTTTAAAAGACTATCACGGAGATGCAAATTTGGTCCTAGGGATTTGGTGAGGAATGCCTATAAACTGAATGGTTTGGAGTTGTTGTTTTCTGCTATTAAATCCTCTTTGAGAAACACATTGACTTGAATTTGGTGTAGGTTTTTGGCTCCTTATAATGCAATACATATTAATAATATGTCATCCATGATACAACCATGAATTGTGCTCATGTGAATTTTCATCCATGGAATTTTCCATACATCTAAGAATACTGTGGGGCTTTTGTTTGCTTGATTGTTTTTGGATATTAAAGGATACAGATATCCTGTATGATGAGTTTGAGAATATCCGTACACTGATTTCTGAAGAAACTTCTGGAGAGTGGTATACTCAGCCACTGTTTGAAGGCCTGAGATTATCACTGAAGAATATTCATGAAGTCTAAATTGGCTACTATGTATAGGAAAGAGATATTACGGAGAAGGAGAGTTTAGCTATAAATGTTTATGGGTGAATTTAAAAGTTTTCCAACCAAGAGAACACAAAAAACCAAAAACGGAAAAATAAAGTCAAGTAAATTTTATTGCTTTTTATAAAGTTGTAGAGCACTGGGCAAAAAAGACTGCAGAGGCCTTTAGCCTATAAGCTTTGAATTTGTCATCCTCAACTTTATTTGACTGAACATGGACGGGACGGAATTAGATCGCTTTTTAGCAGTTTGTAGTAAGAAGAAATATCTCCTTTAAATCACACAGCAAAAGGGGGTGAATGATCTGGAACAATCGGTCTTAGTTTCTGGTACTATAATATTTCCTACAAATTTGCCCTTAAGATAGAAAAGGTTGCTTTATAATCACAAGGCACAGATGCCTATAAGTCCTATAACAAACAGTTTACAGGATGCTTATCTCTTTGTTATTTTCTATTTACCTTACCTGAATATGAATGGCGGGGGGGTAAATGTACTATAAGCCCATGCTTATGTTCAGTGCCGAATATAAACTAAAAGAAAAAGAGGTCACATTAAAATGGTGTCCCTGTCTAGTCAAGAGCTGCTTTTGGATATTTGTAATCAAGCCTATGGCTACGAAATGTAAAAGTATCAGAGAAATCATGCTAATTTAAATGTACAAAAATAGAACACTGATTAAAGTTAGCAATATTTGTCATACCAAAAGGCATAAAAGGGCTAAAAAATATGTCTTAAAATCTAAAGTATCTACCAGGTATATGCCAGGTAAGAACAACCTGCCAAAACTTGACATCAAGGGAAAGTTCATGTTACCAAAATAAATGGTGTTTGTGTGATAATATGACACCACTTTAACCTGTAGCACGTGAAATTACATGTCAGCTGTAACCAATTATTGCTCAGCAGTTATAGGTGCCCTAATTTATTCATTAAGGTGTTTCTATTTTAACCACCCCCAATCACAGACACTTTCTCAGGGCAATCTTCCTCCCAATTTCCACATTAGCTCTATCACAGTGTCCTTGTCAACCAATATGTCCTGCATTCTCGCTTTGATCCAAAGCTTCCTCTTGCTCTGAATGATGATTGCTTAGATGTGTGAATAACTGCATCACCTAAGTAGAAGTTCATTATCATCTAGCATCAGGGATCAGAGTATTACTGGATACCATTCTATCCTCAGATAATTAGTAATAACTATAACTTAACTCTACATGGAAATTACTACTAAATACAAAAATATTCCATTCATCTCAAAATAAATGTACATTCTAAACCCAAATTACCCTTAATGCTATCCCAGGAGTTTCTTTTGCCACTCCAAAGACACTGACTGGATGAGAAATATGATGACGGGGAGTAGAAATAAAAAGACAAAGGTGTTTTAACTGATTTTGGTTAAACCATCTTATATGGAAAAATTTATAGAAAGACATTGATAAAGCCTCCTTAGAAGAGTTCCCCTGTGATGGAAAGAACCTGATGCTTTAATTCTATTAGATTCCCATAAATCTGCCTCGCACTGTAAGCATAGCACCTAGATGGGTGCCTGGAACATAATAGGTCTATAAAAATTAGGTGTTAAATGCATAGATTAATATATCAAAATGAAGAAGAAAATAGATGTAAGATTAGATGTCAGAATCACTGCTACTAGAATTCAGATGACACATTCCTCTAGGAGTGAGGGATCCCTCCTGATCTATTTTGTCCACCACCAACTCTTGATCTATTTCAAGAAAATTTTTCCTTCTCCCAACGTGAATCTCCCTGAATGCATGTCCAAACTCAGAATGCAGACCCTGATAACCTGGAGATACCTCAGCCTCACAGTCATCATCGTGACAAGCACCTGCATCTTTATCACCCCCAGCATACTATGTCAGCCAACAGAAGACAAAAATTTGGTCATTATTATACAAAGCAACTTGATCCTTAATGACAGTTTCCCATTTCAAAACAGGATGGTGATTGACTTTTTCATGGCAAAAAGACCTAATTAAAGTATTTTGTTTAGCAGTCCCATACACAAAGGAGCTGTCACTGTTCAGCCTCTCCTCTCCTCTAGCAAGGGGGTAATCTTTACCTGGTAGAGGAAGTGGGAAAACAACCTAAGAACCTTGAACAGAAGTATTAGATACCAGTCTCAAAGTATCCCATTAATCTATTTTAGAAGGTGCAATGAAATGGGACCCGAGGGAGGCGACTGCTAAAAGTAGAGTTCAGAGAAGAAACAATCCACCTACCCCTGTTGGCAATCAGAGAAATTTGGTGATTGGCGCTCCAGATACAATTAAGTATAGAGCTCCATAAGTGAGTGGAAGACAACAGTGAAAGACAACAATTTGGCTAAAGCCAAATACCCAAATTTCTCAACATCATTCTAGAAGAGTTTGACCCTTTGGTGGGCAATAAGCAGCCACAGAAAGTTTCTATGAATCAGGAATAGAAATGAAAGATACACTATCTAGAATGAGAGATGCTAGAGGGGGACGAAACAGAACTACTTAAGAGACAGCTGTCGAAGTGAATTCAAGTTCAACTGAGAGCAACTCAAGAAGCAATGTTGCATACCTGTTTCAAAACATCTCATATACCCCACAAACATATACACCTATCATGTTCCCACAAAAATTAAAAATTAAAATTAGCAAAAATAAAATAAAAATTTTAAAAAAGAGGTAGGAGCAAAGGGGAATATGGAAAGAGTCTTGATACCAGAGACTTGTGGTTGACTTTCACCAGAAAAGTATCAGTGATGCAGGTACTTGACAGTAAAGTTAAGTGCTAAAGTTATTAGAGTAAAACACAATTCACTCTCATGTTCATATGAACTTCCATTAGTGTATAAGTATTATCAGTTTCAAAATCTAGCTATACTTATATTTCTGTGTACCTGATAATTTGGGGGCAGAGGAGGTGGCTTGTCTTTGTGTTGTAACTATAGTGCAGTCCACAGACACAAGAATCATAATTAACAGGCATTAAGGTATGTTGCCAGAGGTAAATTTGGTTCATTCTGCCATCATAAATAAAAGAAGAGTCAATAATTTTTTTCAAATGAACATATATAGTATCATACATGAGTCTGAATAAAATGTTCAACTTAGAGAGTCATGGAGATTAGTGATGTTGTTCGGTGATAGCTGAAGATCACAGGATGCTCAGTTAAATTCTAATAGTTTCAGTTAAATTATAATAGCTTGTCTACTCAAAATCTTTTTGCTTGATAGCTCTGGGAACTTAGAAATTTCGTGGGAAAATTATTTTTCTCTCTTTCAGAGAATAGAAAGCAAAGCCAGTAAACAGTCAGGCCTTCTGCCAAAGGAAAATTATCTATGCCTAGAATGGATAAATTCCCAGCTCATAAAGATTTTTTTTTTTCATCTCCATGGCATAGTCACGTCTTATTCTAAGAGCCTCTGGCAGTTGTAAGAAAATTGTTGGACCACTGGGTATGTCATTAAGACCATCTTCACCCTTAAAAAGAATTGTACATCAAAATAGTGCACGCACAGTGAAATTTCTCATGATATCTAAAGCCTGAAAATAATTATTCAGAATATAGGAGAGAATAAATTAATACCTGTTGAGTTGCTAATGCATGCTAGGAAGTGTGCTCAATGATTCACATTCACAATCCCACTTAATGCTTGAGAAAGTCTATTGAGTTACGTATTAACATCCTGACTCCATACATGAAGGAATTGAATCACAGAAGTTATGAAGTTTGCCCAAAGTTATGAGGCTTCTAAGTGAGGCAAAGATTTGGATTTGTATCAGTTGGATTATATAGCACGAATGCTTCTGTAATATCACAGTTTGGAAATCAATATTGATTGAATGCCTTATAAGAAGAAACTTTTAATGTTAAACACTGGGATAGAAAAACAGTCTTTGATTTGTCTGTTCTTTAACCTGCTTTAAAAAAGTAAATGAAATATCATGATGCTATTCAGGGTAATATCTCCATTGTAGTATATTAACTAAATGACATTCTCAAAGTATATTGAATATATCATACTTTTATCAGTATTCCTATTTCTATCAATTCACAGATACTTCATTAATGGCATGCTAATTTAAACCACAATATCTAGCCAGTACCACCACACAAGTATCCTAAATGTCTTCCTAATTTCCAGTCTTGACCCTCTATACTCAATTTCCCCAAATCAGTAACAGCAAGATTTTAAAAATACAAATAAAATCATATCATACTCTGCTCAAAAACCTATAAAAATGTTAGACTATAGTTTGATTGGACTCTGACTTCTTCCCTGACCTCATTCCTTAACCCTCTTCCTGTCCTTCACTATGTGGCTATACTTGAAACAAACTAAAAATACATGTAAGCAAACAGAAAAAAATACATATAAAAACAACTTCAGTAAAAATCCAGCTAATAATTTGATCTCCCAATGAGTCCATAAATGCTTTAAAAAATTATAGCCTTGACAAAAAACACAAGCTAATCATTCTTTATTCATTTTTAAAATAACTGACATGTACAGTTATATACAGGTAATAGAGAAGGTAGTTTCAATATGGGTATGTGGATTGTTTCTTCCCTGAACTCTACTTATAGCTGTCTCCTTCAGTCACTGGCTGAGATATGATGCTGGAGGTGGTGAAGATGCAAGTCAGTATGATGACTGTGAGGCTGAGGTATCGCCAGGTTGTCAGGACCTGCATTCGGAGTCTGGACACGCATTCGGGGACATTCATATTGGAAGAAGGAAAAATCTCCCTGAAGTACATCAGAAGGTGGTGGTGGGCAAAATAAATACAAGAGGATCTCATATTTTGTTTTTAATTTTTATTTTTTTGTGGGTACATAGTAAGTGTATATATTTGTGAGGTACAACAGATGTTTTGATACAGGCATGCATTTGCCTCTTGGCTCCCAGTTGAACTTGAATTCACTTTGACAGCTGTCTCTTAAGTAGTTCTATTTCCTCTCCTTCTCTCTAGTAACTCTCATTCTGGCTGGAGTAACTCTGATTTTGATTCCTGATTCATAGAAACATTTTGTGGCTGCTTAATGCCCACGAAAGAGTCAAACTCTTCTAGAATGGTGTTGAGAAATTCAGGGATTTGGCTTTAGCCAAATTGTTGTCTTTCACTGTTGTCTTCTACCCACTTATGGAGCTCCATACTGAATAGCGTCTGCAGCTCCAATCACCAAATTTCTCTGATCCTAACAGGGGTAAGTGGATTGTTTCTTCCCTTTATTCTACTTTTAACACTTGTCTCCTTCAGGTTCCATTTCATTGCACCTTCTATATGAGATTAATGGAATACTTTGAAACAGCAACTACTACTTCTGACATGTTCAATGTCCTAAGGTATTTTCCTACTCCCTCTAGCAGGTGAAATGTACCCCTTTGCTAGAGAAGGGAAGAGGCAGAACAGGGATGGCTTCTTTGTGTGTGGGACTATTAAACATAATACTTCAAGTGGGTTTTTTTTTCCATGCAAAAGAAATATCCCTTTTTGCTTCATATATCTTTAGTTTGTTTCAGCAGGACTACATTGGTCCTGCTGAAATTCAGTCTAACAAATGATCATCCTTGCCTCAAACCATTTTATTCTGCCCAGAATGCTTTTCCCATGATTTTTCACCGTTTTACATGGAAGTCACTTCAGAAGGGTCCTACCTTTGTACTAAGAAAAGCACACTTAAGTCTTTCTATTTCTGGTCACTGCTGAATTTATCTTCATATATCTTGTCAGGCAAATAACAAACTCCTAACAAACATTTCCTGTATGAATAAATGAATGGGTGAATGAATGAAAGAGGAAAGGATACCAATTATGACTTTTCTCATTTGGTTTCACAAGCTTTCTGAACCCAGTAGGGGACCTGATAAGGATCATTTATCCACTTGCCATTATAAGAAGGCAGCTTTAACTCCAGAAGCCTTGGCAAACCTGCAACATTTTTAAAAGTTGTTATAGTTTTAATAGTTTTATTTTTTATATTTAATAATATCTATTCACCCAATGCTATTTTTCAGCTTTATTAAATTATAATTGATAAACAAAAATCATATTTATAGATACTAGATGTACAATGTGATGTTTTGATATATTTATACATTGTGAAGGGATTAAAACAATTAAGAAATTAACATATTCATTACCTTATAGGAAATGAATAACTACAGCACACCCCTCCCCCTCACCCCCGCAACACACACACACACATACACACACACATCCTCTCCTCGACTATCTTTCCTGGGACAACCATTGCCTGGAAGGCTGTGAGCAGTGCCATGAGAGAGGGCAGCCTGAGAGAGCCACAGAACAACATAGCAAAAACCTGATGACTCTGAACCCCACTACAACTAGTAAACCCACCCTACCTCTGTCTTCTGAGTTACATTTTTAACCTTCTAGTACTAAAATCGTTGGGACTTATATTACTTGCAATCAAAAGCAATTTAGCTAATACATGTTTATATCATATATCTGGTTAGTGAAAATAGCTCTTCATCATAACTACCTCCACTGTTACCTGTACATAATGGTACATGTCAGTTATTGTAAAACTGAATAAAGAATAATTAACCTGTATTTTTTTGTCAAGGCTGTAACATTTTTAAGCATTTAGTGACTCATTGGGAGATCAGATCATTAGCTGGATTTTTACTGAAGTTGTTTTTTGCTTTTTGTTTTTTGTTTTTTGAGACAGAGTTTCATTCTGTTGCCCAGGCCGGAGTGCAGTGGCACGATCTCGGCTCACTGCAAGTTCCGCCTCTCGGGTTCACGCCATTCTCCTGCCTCAGCCTCCCTCCCGAGTAGCTGGGACTACAAGCGCCCGCCGCCACGCCCGGCTAATTTTTTGTATTTTTTAGTAGAGACGGGGTTTCATCGTGTCAGCCAGTATAGTCTCGATCTCGACCTCGTGATCCGCCCGCCTCGGCCTCCCAAAGTGCTGGGATTACAGGCATGAGCCACCACACCCTGCCTGAAGTTGTTTTTAAACTTATTTTTTCTGTTTGCTTATATGTATTTTTAGTTTGTTTCAAGGAACTTCAGTTCTAAAAGATTTTGCTATCTTTGAAGTGTGAAAGTCATCACAGGCTAAATAGATCTCTTGGTTTTATGGGAAATGAGAATGCAATTTCCAAGATAAATATAAATTAATCTGGCTTGAAAAAATAAACGTCATACGCCACAATAGAGGGCAAAACTGGAAAACTATAGAAATGAGAGGAAGGTGAAACAAATACATAAATAGATACAATGAACATTTTTTAAGAGAGCATCTGCCAAAAAAATCACAATAGATGTTCATGGGAAATACATGCCAAACCAGCTTCCTCCTTGGCTTGGATTCCTTCTGAAATTCAAACCAGTTATATGTGGTAATTTTAGGGAGAAAGAGAAAAGGATGACTTATTCCCATGAAAACATGACAAAAGTTACAATGACACGAGTTAAAGCAACATGAAACATAAAACAGCAAGGAAAATAATACGTGCTGAGGACAATGAAGAAAAATAATCAAATTCCAAATAGGACAGTGTAGTATGAGAGTCAGTGACAGCGTCGTATTTGTACTCACAGAATTGACAAGTACATAGTAAAGATGAAAACATTTTTATGCTATTAAATTCTTTCATAAGCAAAGGTCATGGACTGGCCCAGGGAATAAGTATATTTTGATCCTAAAATACTACCTTCCATGAAAGCTGAATATTACTTTGATAATTTATATTAATATTAACGAGTCTGAACTTTTAAAAATTATTATGATAAAATGGCAGTTTGTTATGCGATTTTCTCCTATTTGTTACTTGTCATATTGACGACAGTCTGGTTTAATGAATTCAGCTTTTCCCACACAGTGCTCTACAGTACACTGTTCCCAAAATGCTAGTAACTGTCTCCATCTTTTACACCAACATGCTATGGTTGCAATTTTTTTTTTTTTCTTGACAGAGTCTCACTCTGTCACCCAGGCTGGAGTGCAGTGGCACGATCTCTGCTCACTGCAAGCTCCACCTCCTGGGTTTACGCCTTTCTCCTGCCTCAGCCTACGGAGTAGCAGGGACTACAGGTGCCTGCCACCACACCTGGCTAATTTTTTTTGTATTATTAGTAGAGATGGGGGTTTCACCGTGTTAGCCAGGATGGTCTCGATCTCCTGACCTTGTGATCCTCTCACCTTGGCCTCCCAAAGTGCTGGGATTACAGGTGTGAGCCACCGCGCCCGACCGTATGGCTGCAAATTTAATACATTTATGGCTATTCAGGAAGTCTCATTTGCTACACTTGCCCCTATAAATATGAGGGAAATTCTCAGTAAAAGCTCTTTAAAGGTATATTTCCATCAATATTGAATCCAGAGCCTTCACACAGTTCAGAGCATCATCAACCACTTGTTGAATGCCCTGAAGTTTAGAGGCACACAAAAATCATGATATAGCACATAAGCCCTAATTTCCTTGAAGGCATGGATAAATTTTGGAACTAATTGCAGTCCTGACTTACCTGACCAAAACAAGCACCTTTATTCCTGAAGCTTACAGACACCCTGAATGATTTTAGTGTCAACTAGACCTTTGATCACAATAAGAAAACTCCCTAGTATGAATTTTAGTGGATTTCAAAGTCATATAGAAATGCTAAGGAAATTTAGACATGGCCAATGAAAACAAAGTTTTGGAATAGAAACAAAAAATGACATGGACATTGTTTGAGATTGTATATTACCAAAGTGCTAGTAAATTATGTAATTTTTGGCTTGTCTGAGAGTGTGAGCTAGCGATCTCTGAAGAGCCCTTCAACCAAATACTTAAAGGAAAAATAATGAACATCCCATATCTCTTGCTTTAGAAAAGTTACAAAATAACAACCATTTGAAAAAGTGGAAACAGTCAAAAGGTTTTTGTTTAAGTGATCCTCAAAGAATTTGAATTATTTTAAAATCTGTTAGGTGAATGAAGCAACTGGTTCTTGTAATACTGTGAGTCTACAGACAAATGTAACTCAATAAGCTGTTCAACCATTAATTGATCTTTTCATTTATTTGTAACTCTGAAATTAATTACTTTGCAATAGCTGAGAAAGTACACAGATTCAGTATTCACAGGAAGAATTGGTCTTATTCATTGTAACTTGGGAGTTCGAAGAGTAGAGAGAACTTTTACTTTCCATTCACCTAATGTTCTCTCTCCACTGGAGTTTAACAACCCTTCATGGTTAGTTCAAGTCCTGTCATCCTACATTGCCCTTTGTTCCTCACATTTTTCACACCAAGATATTCTGTATTTTCTCATAATTGTTCATTTACTGTTGCTAATATTACTCAGAGTGGAGCATCTACAAGGGACATATAAATATATTTTGTTAATATTCATTGCCTCTCATACTTTGCATAATAGTGATGTGTTAATATGCTAAAAGACTTTAATCTGATGAGGTAAGACAAAATAGAAAAAAGAAACACAGACTCCCATTTGGGCACAGAGCCTTCTAATACCCACTTTCTCTATCTTCCTCAGTAACTGAAATCAATTGAACAATGTATCTAAGCCTAAAGGAAATTAAGATCTTAAATCTTAAAGCAGAAATTGCTTTCTACAGTTGCTAAGACTATATCACTTCTTAGAACTACAGCAGATAAAATGACGAGAGAATTCTCACTAAATTATCCTTGTGGGCTCCTTCCAATATTTTTTTACATTTCAAAATGAGTTTCAGTCTTGCCAGTTACAGTATCACTGGTAATAGATTGAATATAGGTACCAACAGAAAGGACTAATACAGGTAGAAGACTCCTTTAGGCTTCTGTGGCCCATATAATTGAATCTTGGTAAGCAAAGGGGGAATTAAATTGCAAAGAGAAACTTAGAGTCCTTTTTATAGAGAAAATAAATACTTGCATTACCTTTTTCTTTACTGTTAAGTGGGATGCTGATGTTATGGCTGGAACTAGTCTCACATCCTGACTGTTTCTTTACTACATGAGTAAACTTGGAATGTAACTTCACCTCCCTCAACCTATCTCTCTCTGCAAAATAGACATTGAAAAAACTCCACTCCCTTTGTGATCACTGTGAGATTATAAAAGATAGTGCACTTCAAGTGCTTATGTAAAACATGTTATATTTATGCACTCAAATGTTAGCACTTATTACTCATCAATGGATTGAGTTCATATATGAAATAAATGCTGCCAAAATTTATTAGATAGACTTTTAGATCCCTCCCTGAAAAGGCCATCCAGCAACTACAATACATTTTCCACGTTTTAGAATGATCAAACTCACCTAATGATATTAATAACCACTTTCACAATCTTATACTATTGAAGAACTTGGCTGACCTCAAAGAAAAATAAAGGATCTAAAATGATTAAGGCGTGGGTAAAGTTTTGAATTATATTTCTCTGTTATAATATTTAAATAAGTTAAAAATATACTAAATGTAATACTGGAAACATGTTTTTCCCATTATTTGGTTCAATATGATTTAGGTCATAAACTGATTCTTTATTAAATTGGTAGCAAATATAAAAAAATTCCATCTGACATATATTCTATCTTTGAAAATTTCCTCTTGTGTTTATTATATTTTAAGTTACTTTAAGATCTTCTCGAAGATTAGATGATTTTTAACTGCTACTACTTCAAAAGAATTCAGTTGTTGCTCAAAATTAATTTGTATTTCTGTATGACACACAGACCTGAGTAATAAATAAATAGGATTTAAACACTGTTTGATACACAGCAAACCTGGTTAATACATTCTGCTTTCTTTTCCTCCAATTTAATACACTTTCTGATTAATTCTGTCACCTAAAAGCCACCAAATAGTTTCATTTCTGAGGCGCATTTTACCTAAGTCTCCTACCTGGATTAGTCCTTTCTATTGGTACCTATATTCAATCTATAACCAGTGATACTGTAACTGGCAAGACTGAAACTCATTCTGAAATGTAAAAAACATTGGAAGGAGCCCACAATGATAATTTAGTGAGAGTTCTCTCGTCATTTTATCTGCTGTAGTTCTAAGAAGTGATATAGTTTTAGCAACTCTGGAAAGCAATTTCTGGTTTGAGATTAAAGACACATACGGGCTGAGTGTGGTGGCTCACACCTGCAATGTCAGCACTTTGGGAAGCCAAGGTGGGCAGGAGGCTGAGGCAGGAGAATCACTTGAACCCAGGAGGCGAAGGTTGCAGTGAGCCGAGATCATGCCACTGCACTCCAGCCTTAGCAGCAGAGTGAGACTCTGTCTCAATAAAATTAATTATTTAATTAATTAACTGATTTAAGACACATATAAGACACATATGATTGATCAACTTATATCCTACAGGGCAAATTTACTGTTAGTGAGTTGATCTCCAAAAATCCAGAAAGAATCAGCCAGCAACATCCCACAACTATATCACTATAACACAAATCACATTTTCTCTTATTAGTTTGAAATTCACTCAATTTTTTTTACTATTTCATGTAATTGACTGATAAATATTACCTAATAAATAACACAGAGCTAACACTTTTAAATAACTAATAGTAGTGTTACTTGGATACATTGACATGCAGTCATATTTAACTAGATTGTATAAATTTTGGAAATAATTTCTAGTAACTGCAAAATTTTCCTGTTTTGAGATTAAAGCAATATAAAAAATACTATTTCTTTGAAATCTACCAGATTAGTTACTAAATAAAAATTAATCAAAATTTATTTTTTTTACTAATCGATCTTATTTACCTGAAGTTTAGAATCCAGAAATGGAAAGATCTCGCTGGAGTCATATGAAACTTTGAACAAATAAACAAACATACTTTTTGTGTAATTGTATTTTTATAAGGCTTCATTTCATTTTCAGTGCTATAAGGTTTCATTTCAGAGATTTCAAATAGAAAGTTATTTTCAAAGTTTACTTTCCTTGTCCTTTCTTAAGGGAAAATTTAAAGACTTGCCTCTGCATCTTCACTTGATATTTTTATATTCTAAAATGCTCTGTGAAAACAATTCTCTTTCAGTAAAGCAGAACTTTTTTCTAGTGCTCAAAACACAAGCTGATTTCTTAAACAAATTATTTATGCCAGGAAAGCTACTCAAGAGTAGCTTTAATTAGGTTTCACCCGTGAGTATGACTTTTCCACTTTGCAGTGTATGTACTATTTTAGCTGTTCACCTAAGACATTTTATCAAATTTTCATAAATCACAATCAAGCTAGAGCCTCTTTCTGTCCTTGCTTTCATCCCTCCATATCCATAATCACCATATCTCATAACCTCTAAAACTACCGATTTACTGAACCCAGGATTAAGGACCGATTACTATTCATGATTCCAGAAGCTACAAAGATGAAGAAGAAACAACCTCAGCTCTCAAGTTCTTCACAGACCTACAACAGAGGCTACACAAAATTACAGAGAGAAGCGTTACAAGTTCTACAATGGAGGCGTAATCATGGGACAGGTATGACAGAGAGAGAATCAGCTCTGCTTGATGAGTAGAGAAGGGCATCAGATGTATGATTTTTTTAAAGAGCCTTTAATGGAGCCAATTTTTTTTTTTTTTTTTTTTTTTTTTTTTTTTTTTTTTGAGACGGAGTCTTGCTTTGTCGCCCAGGCTGGAGTGCAGTGGCCGGATCTCAGCTCACTGCAAGCTCCGCCTCCCGGGTTCCACGCCATTCTCGGCCTCAGCCTCCCCGGTAGCTGGGACTACAGGCGCCCGCCACCAGCCGGCTAGTTTTTTTGTATTTCTTAATGAGGCGGGTTTCACCGTGTTAGCCAGGATGGTCTCGATCTCCTGACCTCTGATCCGCCATGCCGGCCTCCCAAAGTGCTGGGATTACAGGCTTGAGCCACCGCGCCCGGCCAAGAGCCAAATTTTTATGAGCAAAGAAGTAAGATAGGATTGTTTAGATAAAAGTGTCCTCTGGAATGGAAAAATGAAACAAGTTTTTGGACTCTCTGTGGGATTTAAGGCTATGAGAATATAGTGAACTACTACATGAAACTGTGGATCCTGGATGGGTATAAGAACTTTATTCTGGCAATGGGGTTTGAATAATCTCCTTCTACTACTGGAGGTGAGGTAAGAGATGGGTCATGGATGAGATGGCTTGTGAGATCTTTTTTGAAGATTGGCATTTGTTATCTTAGTAGAGAATGCGTCATTGTAGCCATTACTTTGATTTTTTTCAAAATTATGAATCTGGAAAAATCTCTAAAACATATGTCAAAATATTAAAGGTGTTGGTTGATTCTGGAGAGAAGTGAGAATAAGGACATTTGAGCAGTTTCCTCCTTGAACTTTTAAAAACCTCTTGTAAATCATCTAAAAATACAAATTTGCTTATTTAAAAAGATAAATTATGTAATTAGAACTTTGAATGACAGATTATTAGAAATTCGAATAAGGGCAGTGATTGATACCAAGTAGGAGATAAAACAATCCTAATCTGAAAGGATGCATTTGAATGAAAGCAGTGGAGTGGAGAGTTAAGTTTACAAACTCACTGTTGTGTTATACCAGAAGCATTTTGCACCATGTAATTTACTTCTATTGCAATCCCTTGGAGAATTGTTACTTCATACTTAACAACCTCCTTTTAGATTGCCAGCTAACGTTGCAGTGTCTAAATGAAGATAATAGTACATAATGGCCATGAGTCATGTGACCCAGTTTGCATTCAATTCGCCGGTTTTCATAGGAGCCAATCTACATGTTTAAAGGAAAGTTTATGCGTGGAAGCCATAAAGCTGAGAACTAAAAGGAATCAGGCCACCTTTAAAAAAATGTATTTTAGCTCCAGGGATTATATCTGCCTATTACATGGCTATATTGCATACTGGTAGGGATTGACTTTCTAGTGTACCCATTACTCAAATAGGGGACATTGTACCCAATAGGTAATTTCTTTACAACCGTCTCCCTCTTCCCACTTTTCAAGTTCCCAGTGTCTATTATTTTCATCTTTATGTCCACAGGTACCTATTGTTTAGCTACCACTTATGGGAAAATATAGTATTTGATGTTCTGTTTTTGAGTTAGTTCACTTAGGATAATGGCCTCTACCTCCATCCATCTTGCTGCAAAGTATTTGATTTCATTTTTTATGGCTGTGTAGTACTCCATGGTGTATATATACCACAATCACTTTAACCAGTCAACCACTGATGGACACCTAGGTTGATTTCATGACTTTGTGATTGTGAAGATAGGAGTGCGGGGAACATAGGAGTGCAAGTGTCTTTTTTATATAATGATTTATTTTCCTATGGGTAGACACCCAGTAGTGGATTGCTAGGTTGAATGATGGGTTCTATTTTTGGTTATTTTAGAAATCTCCATACCGTTTTCCATACAGGTTAAACTAATTTACATTCCTACCAATAGTGTACAAGCGTGTCCTTATTTTCACATACATGCCAGCACCTGCTGTTTTTTTTTTTTTTTTTTAACTTTTTATTAACAGCCATTCTGACTGGTA
>NC_044987.1:86170379-86256832 GCF_008728515.1 Papio anubis
GCCATGGTAAAGTTTGAGGGTATTTTTGAGATCCTAAAGTAAATATATTTCCAGAAAGAATTACTACAGTCCCTTCCCTTTTTATACCTTTTTAGTGTAGTTGCCACATTGAGAATTAAGGAAAATATTCTAACTTTTTTGCTCTTGGAAAAATAATTTTTTATAGTTATACTAAAGTAAATGTATTGCTTTTTAAACACAGAAAACAAAATAGAATGGGTTTTCCTTAGTGAATGATGAGCTTCCATTTCTTACAAGCTAGGTTTTTTTGTGTTTTTGTATGTGTGATTTTTTGGTTTTTGTTTTGTTTTGTTTTGTTTTTTGTAGCCCAGGAATAAGTATTATAACATTGGCAGTTGGGCTACAAGTTTAGAATTTATACATTTAGAAAATTCCAAAGTGTTGCAATTTCCAAAAGTAAAGTTGGAATACTTTCTACACTGCCTTCATATTTACCAAATGTACACATAAGGGATAAATTTAGCCTGCCAATTTTGTTAGTGCCTATATATCAGCAGATTCACCAGACAATAAAAAAGAGGACAATTGATTCACAAACCATTACCTCTCATTTCTGGTTCCACTTTGCTTCGAGATGGCAAAACATAGAACTACACAGCGTTAGGTTTGGAGTTGCAGTTATCTTCAGCACACTTAAATTTCTTTTGGTTTAAATAATCTTTATTTACAAAATACTATACTAAGAACTATAATTCCATTAAACTTCAATTTGAGAAAAGTGTAATCACTTAAGTAACAGCAGTTACTTAAACTGAAAATGAGATCAGTCTAAATTACTTTTGAATAGAGCAAAAATATTGTCAGGTTTCTTGCTGTGGTTCTGGATGTTCAGTAGCAGGCTCCCTTGAAGGCAGAATCAACCCTGAAGGGAACTCGCTTCTACCTTCAGAATGTGAGGGTGAGGTAAAAATCCAGGTCTTGGGTGAAGGTAAGGAGGAAAACCCCTCGGTGGATAGATGTTTCTCATTGCAAATGGAGCATGTGGTGGACCTGGGAAATCCGTTGGTGGATAGTAACCTCCAGAAGCTCCAAACATGGTTCCTGGAGGAGGTGGGGGGAAAGGAGGTCCTCTTCTCATGAACGGGCCCCTTGTATTCACTGGAAACAATGGACCTCTGATTGGAGCTAGAGGTGGAGGCACAAAGCCGGTGCCAGTTGCTTCATTTTCAGCAGGGAGAGACCAATCAGGCATATTTAAATCACCAAGATCATCTTTGGCATCATTTCTACTGGATTCCATTTCTGAAGGCATTGACCCATCCATTTTATCCAAAGAAGGCATATTAAAACTTCTGAGTTCTGCTGGCCCAGACAGTCTATCAGAATTAGAATAAAATCTGTCTTCCCTTTGTGGAGGAAGACCTGAATCAGGATATGATTGTTCTGGTGGAGGAAACATCATCCTTCGTTCCTGATCCCACGGAGATGACAGGGGCCCAGTATCAGAAGGAGCCCTGTGAGGATCAGTTAATGTATCACAGCTTGGTTCTCCTCTTTCATTGGTAATCTGATGGTCCAGAGGATTCCCTGGGCCTCTTGGGCCTCTTCTTCCTCTCCCCGGAAGCACAGGTGAGAGTCTGAGTGAATCCTCCAACAAAGTTTGAGGAGAGAGAAAAGCTCTCGTTTTAGATGAAGGCCGACCCAATGGTGAGGGACCATATGGGGAATGCTCTCTGTCAAATGCTGTATTTGAAACATCAGGTGCAGAACGATCTTTTTCTAAAAGTGCAAATTTAAACCCTGTTTCAGTTAATTTTTGTCTGTTGTTAGCATTTTCTTTCCTTAAATCATTGAGTTTTCTTTCAGCAGTCCGAGCTGCCAGCCAATTAACATGTCCTTTTTTCTCGTAGGAAATAACCTGCCTTTGATAAAAATTAATAGTTCTCTCCAATTCTACTTCACGATCTTTGGCTAGCTTTCTATAGGTCTCCAGCCCTTCAATGGTATGGCTGATCTTTTTTTCCACTTTAGAAAGTTTCTCTTCTTCCTGTATCTGGTAATTTTCCTCTACTGTCAATTTCTTGTGGAGTTTCATTTCATTTTCTTGATATAATTCAGTCATTATTTTAAGTTTCCGTTGAAGTTTCTGATTCTCACTTTCAAAACACATATTTTCTGACTGCAAAGATGCTTGTTGAGTCTGAAGATTTTTAATATGCTCTGTAAGCTCGTCCTTTGTTTTGTCAACTTCAGATAACTGAATAATAATGTGGTTTCTTTCTCCTTCTAAGGTTTGTAAAGAAACATTTAACTTAGCAGCATGAATCAGTTTCTTCAAAGCTCCTTTTGGAGGATCATCTAAGTAAGCACCATTTTCCGGTTCACCGTTCACTTCTAATTCCAAGTTATCATCATCCGTTATGTCCTCTCCAAGCACAGCAGCCCAATCTTTCATCTTCAGCAAGCATCCAGTCAGAGTCTTGATGTGATTTTCTTTATCATTTAGAACTTGTTCTGCGTGTACTTTGGAGTCTTCGAGTGTTACTTTCTGTTTATTAAGCTCACTCACTTGTTCCTTCCATACTTCAGCTTCTTGCAAAAGCTGCCTCTGGCTTTCGTGAAGTTGAGAATTTTCACTCAAAGCATCTTTTATTGCTATCTCCCATCGTTCTTCATTCATTTGAAAAATCTTGAAAATGATTTTGGCTTCAGCTATTTGTGATTTGAGAGATTTTGACTCATCTTGTACAGATTGTATCGTTTTTGAAATATCCGCCATCAATTCATCTTGTTGAGAATGTTTAGTTTTCTCTTCTTTGAACTCTTTTTCTAGACAGAGGATTTCATCCTCAAGTTCAGAATTGAACCTGTTCAGCTTTTCACAGGTTGCCTCCAAACTTCGTGCTTCTGCTGCCGCCTTCTCAAAGCTGACATCCTCTAAAGATGACTCTACTTCATAGTCTTCGTATTCTTTTTGAATAAGGCTTAATTTTTCAAGTAGTTTACATTTTTCTTCAATTAGTCCAGAAAGCGTTGCAGCAAGTATTTCTTCTCTTCCCACATAAAGCCGACTCCTAACCAATCTAAAACTTCTCCACAGAAAAAGGAGAACGGCAAAAAATCCAACAACAGCTGCACATACCACCAATTCCCATGGAAAATCATAAGGATTCGCATCTGGTCTCCTACTTTCAGGTAGTGCTGCCACAACCCTGCCTAGCTCCCCCAGGACCAATCCCAAATAGGGCTTAGGGGTAGCGCCGGGCTCCTCCATAGCGCCAAACTGCTCTGGGATCACTGCAGTAACACCCGCCACAACAAAGGGTGGAGAACACGCAGCCTTGGGTCTGGAATCCGAATCCGCAGGCGGCAACCAACCGGAGTGGACCACTGCGGAGCTGGCTGCGGGGGCCGCTGGGGAACGCGGGCACCCCATAGGCCTCACAGACCCATGCTGCGGCCCCCCATTCCCCCCACCCCCGGGCCACCTTGTTACACTTTACATCCTGAGGCAGCGCAGGTCCGAGCCCGACCCGCCTTAGTTCTGGCAATTTTCACATCACATATTTTGAAGCTCTGTTTTTTGGTGAGTACACTTTTAAAATTGCTGTCTTCTTCACAGATTAAACCTTTGATCATTACATAATCTCTCTGTTTCTGGTAATTTTCTTTGCTTTATCTGATATACATACAAGCACTCTTGCTTTCCTTGCATTAATGTTTGTGTAATATATCTTTTTTCATCGTTTTAATCTGGCCTGCCCTGGATTGATAAATTTCAAGTGAGTTTCTTGTACACAGCATACAAGAAACATATACGAAAGGGTCATACTTTTAAATACACTCTTCTATTATCTGTCTCTTGATAGACCATTCATAATTAAACTAATTATGGATAATTTAGTGCATAAGCCTGACTTTTTTTTCTGTATCAATTTTTGTTTCTCTGCTTGTTTTTCTTTTCTTTTTCTTTTTTTAAAAAATATACTTTAACTTCTGGGGTACATGTGCACAACATGCAGATTTGTTACATATGTATACATGTGCCATGTTGGTGTGCTGCACCCATTAACTCATCATTTACATTAGGTGTATCTCCTAATGCTATTCCTCCCCCTCCCGACTCCCCACAATAGGCCCCGATGTGTGATGTTCCCCTTCCTGTGTCCAAGTGATCTCATTGTTCAATTCCCACCTATGAGTGAGAACATGCAGTGTTTGGTTTTTTGTTCTTGTGATAGTTTGCTGAGAATGATGGTTTCCAGCTGCATCTGTGTCCCTACAAAGGACACAAACTCATCCTTTTTTATGGCTACATAGTATTCCATGGTGTGTATGTGCCACATTTTCTTAATCCAGTCTGTCCTTGAAGGACATTTCGGTTGATTCCAAGTCTTTGCTATTGTGAATAGTGCCGCAATAATTATACGTGTGCATGTGTCTTTATAGCAGTATGATTTATAATCCTTTGGGTATATACCCAGTAATGGGATGGCTGGGTCAAATGGTATTTCTAGTTCTAGATCCTTGAGGTATCGCCACACTGTTTTCCACAATGGTTGAACTAGTTTACAGTCTCACCAACAGTGTATAAGTGTTCCAATTTCTCCACATCATCTCCAGCACCTGTTGTTTCCTGACTTTTTAATAATCGCCATTTTAACTGGTGTGAGATGGTATCTCATTGTGGTTTTGATTTGCATTTCTCTGATGGCGAGTGATGATGAGCATTTTTTCATGTGTCTGTTGGCTGTATAAATGTCTTCTTTTGAGAGGTGTCTGTTCATATCCTTTGCCCACTTTTTGATGGGGATGTTTGTTTTTTTCTTGTAAATTTGTTTGCGTTCTTTGTGGGTTCTGGATATTAGCCCTTTGTCAGATGAGAAGATTGCAAAAATTTTCTCCCATTCTGTAGGTTGCCTGTTCACTCTGATGGTAGCTTCTTTTGCTGTGCAGAAGCTCTTTAGTTTAATTAGATCCCATTTGTCAATTTTGGCTTTTGTTGCCGTTGCTTTTGGTGCTTTAGACATGAAGTTCTTGCCCATGCCTGTATCCTGAATGGTATTAGCTAAGTTTTCTTCTAGGGTTTTTCTGGTTTTAGGTCTAACATTTAAGTCTCTAATCCATCTTGAATTAATTTTCATATCAGGAGTAAGAAAAGGACCCAGTTTCAGCTTTCTACTTATGGCTAGTCAATTTTCCCAACACGGTTTATTAAATAGGGAATCCTTTCCCCATTTCTTGTTTTTGTCAGGTTTGTCAAAGATCAGATGGCTGTAGATGTGTGGTATTATTTCTGAGGTCTCTGTTCTATTCCATTGGTCTATATCTCTGTTTTGGTACCAGTACCATGCTGTTTTGGTTACTGTAGCCTTGTAGTATACTTTGAAGTCAGGTAGCATGATGCCTCCAGCTTTGTTGTTTTGGCTTAGGATTGTCTTGGCAATGCGGGGTCTTTTTTGATTCCATATGAACTTTAAAGCAGTGTTTTCCAACTCTGTGAAGAAAGTCATTGGTAGCTTAATGGGGATGGCATTGAATCTATGAATTACCTTGTGCAGTATGGTCATTTTCATGATATTGATTCTGCCTATTCATGAGCATGGTATGTTCTTCTATTTGTTTGTGTCCTCTTTTATTTCATTGAGCAGTGGTTTGTAGTTCTCCTTGAAGAGGTCCTTCACATCCCTTGTAAGGTAGATTCCTAGGTATTTTATTCTCTTTGAAACAATTGTGAATGGGAGTTCATTCATGATTTGGCTCTCTGTTTGTCTGTTATTGGTGTATAAGAATGCATGTGATTTTTGCACATTGATTTTGTATCCTGAGACTTTGCTGAAGTTGCTTATCAGCTTAAGGAGATTTTTGGCTGAGACGATGGGGTTTTCTAAATAGATGATCATGGCATCTGCAGACAGGGACAATTTGACTTCTTCTTTTCCTAATTGAATACCCTTTCTTTCTTTCTCTTGCCTAATTTCTCTAACCAGAACTTCCAACACTATGTTGAATAGGAGTGGTGAGAGAGGGCATCCCTGTCTTGTGCCCGTTTTCAAAGGGAATGCTTCCAGTTTTTGCCCATTCAGTATGATACTGGCTGTGGGTTTTTCATACGTAGCTCTTATTATTTTGAGATACGTTTCATCAATACAGAATTTACTGAGAGTTTTTAGCATGAAGGGCTGTTGAATTTTGTCAAAGGCCTTTGCTGCATCTATTGAGATAATCATGTGGTTTTTGTCTTTGTTTCTGTTTATATGCTGGATTATGTTTACTGATTTGCGTATGTTGAACCAGCCTTGCATCCCAGGGATGAAGCCCACTTGATCCTGGTGGATAAGCTTTTTGAAGTACTGCTGGATTCAGTTTGCCAGTATTTTATTGTGGATTTTTGCATCGATGTTCATCAGGGATATTGGTCTGAAATTCTCTTTTTTTGTTGTGTCCCTGCCAGGCTTTGGTATCAGGATGATGTTGGCCTCATAAAATGAGTTAAGGAGGATTCCCTCTTTTTCTATTGATTGGAATAGTTTCAGAAGGAATGGTACCAGCTCCTCTTTGTACCTCTGGTAGAATTTGGCTGCGAATCCGTCTGGTCCTGGACTTTTTTTGGTTGGTAGACTACTCATTATTGCCTCAATTTCAGAGCCTACTATTTGTCTTTTCAGGGATTCAACTTCTTCCTGGTTTAGTCTTGGGAGAATATATGTGTCCAGGAATTTATCCATTTCTTCTAGGTTTTCTAGATTATTTGCATAGAGGTGTTTATAGTATTCTCTGATGGTAGTTTGTATTTCCGTGGGGTCAGTGGTGATATCCCTTTTATCATTTTTTATTTGATCTATTTGATTCTTCTTTCTTTCTTTCTTTATTAGTCTTGCTAACTGTCTATCAATTTTGTTGATCTTTTCAAAAAACAAGCTCCTGGATTCATTGATTTTTTGGAGGGTTTTTTGTGTCTCTCTCTCCTTCAGTTCTGCTCTGATCGTAGTTATATCTTGCCTTCTGCTAGCTTTTGAATGTGTTTGCTCTTGCTTCTCTAGTTCTTTTAATTGTGATGTTAGTGTGTCAGGTTTAGATCTTTCTTGCTTTCTCTTGTGGGCATTTAGTGCTATAAATTTCCCTCTACACACTGCTTTGAATGTGTCCCAGATTCTGGTATGTTGTATCTTTGTTCTCTTTGGTTTCAAAAAACATCTTTATTTCTGCCTTCATTTCATTATGTATGACATGAAAGAGATTTCATAAACATAATCCAGCATATAAACAGAACCAAAGACTGAAACCACATGATTATCTCAATAGATGCAGCAAAGGCCTTTGACAAAATTCAACAGCTCTTCATGCTAAAAACTCTCAATAAATTCTGTATTGATGGAACATCTCTCAAAATAATAATTTTGAGAAAATGAAATACTTTGAATAACGTATTCTTTCAGGAGCAGGTTGTTCAGTTTCCATGTAGTTGAGCGGTTTTGATTGAGTTTCTTAGTCCTGAGTTCTAGTTTGATTGCACTGTGGTCTGAGAGACAGTTTGTTAAAAGTTCTGTTTTACATTTGATGAGGAGTGCTTTACTTCCAACTATGTGGTCAATTTTGGAATAAGTGCGATGTGGTGCTGAGAAGAATGTATATTCTGTTGATTTGGGGTTGAGAGTTCTGTAGATGTCTATTAGGTCCACTTGGTGCAGAGTTGAGTTCAATTCCTGGATATCCTTTTTAACTTTCTGTCTCGTTGATCTGTCTAATGTTGACAGGGGGGTGTTGAAGTCTCCCATTATTATTGTGTGGGAGTCTAAGTCTCTTTGTAAGTCTCTAAGGACTTGCTTTATGAATCTGGGTGCTCCTGTATTGGGAGCATATATATTTAAGATAGTTAGCTCTTATTGTTGAACTGATCCCTTTACCATAGAAGTGACTGAATATTCAATCCTGTGCTAGAAGTCCCCCCTTTGCTCTCCAGGTCTAGGCTCCACATTTCTTCCTCCCTCCTCTGTGCTCTAGGAGCCTAAACCTAAGCAACTATAGCACAGGCTCCCTAGCCTTCTGGCTTCTAGTTATACTCTGCCAGTGGGGGACACCAGCAGGAGACCAGAGGCAGGAACACAGTGTAGCAAGGTATTCATTTCTCTGGATGGTTACCTGCCAGTTTTCCACACAGCTCCCTTCTGGCCTCTGCCTCTGTACAGCTTCCCTCTTTCTGGCTCCTGGTAACTCTACTCTGCCCCAGTCTCTTTAGGCCAGTGGCAGTCCCAGCACCCACACTCTCAATGGCCCTTAGGGAAGACACTAGACTTTGCTGTGCTCCCTAAACCTTGCCCACATCTTTCAAAATAGTGCTTTTATTCATTTCTACTTAAAGTGTCCACGTTGAGTAGAGCCACCTGTTTCCTGACTGAACCCTGACTGACAGTTCCTATAGACAGCCAGCCTATTCTGGAATAATAATAGCAAAAATAATGGAGAGAGAAACTGATGTTGCTGCATTCTATGTATTTCAAAATAGTAAACAAAATAAAAATGGTCCCTGGCCTCATGGAGCTTGTGGCCTAATAATCATCTCTTCAATCACATCCAGAGGTTTGTATTTGTTTCTCTGTTTTCAGAATCGGGTTTTTTAATTGTATTTTTAACTGACAAACAGTAATTGTATATATTTATGGGGCACAATGTGATGTTTTGATACATGTGACATTATGAAATGAGCAAATCAGGCTAATTAGCATATTTATCACTTCAAATATGTACCATTTGTGGGGAGAACATTTAAACTTCCAGGCTCAAGGAGACAAATACCTTATGATCTGACTTACATGTGGAATAAAAAAAAATCAAGCTCAAGAAGCAGAGGGTATGCCAGAGGCTTTGGAGGTGGGGTGAACAGGGAAGGAGAGATATTGGTCAACAGGCACAAAGTTTCAGTTAGATAGGAGGAATAAGTTCTGGTGCTCTAATGCACAGCAGTGACTATAGTTAATTACAACAGTGTATTGTCTATTTCAGCATAGCTAAAAGAACCAGTTTTTAAATGCTGTTAGTAAGATCAAATGTGAAAGAAAGATCTGTTTAAACTCCAGACAAATCATCTAAGACTTAGGAGAAGAAAAGGAGAGGGTTAATTATCACCTACAGCTTGTGGGATTATATACTACAAGCGGTAATAGTCAACTCACTACTCAATAGGGAGAAAATTTTTTAAAAAAGACTAAAACCAACATAGAAAATTGTGTGTAGGTTCATAATAAGTCAGGCAGGTATAGTTGAACATAAGAATAATAACTAAAAGTTATTGAGCTCTAAGTCCCAGGCTCTTACCTGTTTGATTATACTTGATCCTTGCAAAACACTCTTAAACCTCACAAAGTATTACTTATGTTTTAAACATGGGGAAATTGAGGCACAGAGAAATGGAGACCCCTGCTCAAGCAGTCAGGGGGTGTGGAATCTGAGTATAAGCTTGGGACCCATCCTCTTAAACATGACTCTAAATTAAGTAAGGATAAAGGAAAACATTGTATTACCTAATTGGTAGCATCAGGCACTAACACATTCTAAAGTATTTGGTCATCTAATCCAAAAACAGTTTAGGGTGCTTAAAAGGGTTTTAACCAAACCAATCATACACCAAAGATCTTTATTCATTGGAGCCAAAGGCAGAAAGTAAGTTCCCATTTTTATTTATTCATCATTTCACTCTGCCCTTGGATTCAAAAAAGTCCATGCCACTTCCTGATGGAAAAGCCCAAGTTACATTTGGGAATTATAATTTCTCTTTTTCTGATTCTACTTACTGGCAGGGTAAAACACAAAGGAAAAAAAAAATGTTCCTGCATTTGCCTTCTTAAATACTTTCTCTTGTTTATAAACCTAACAATCATCTATCAGCAATGCTGTTTCTACCCTGCCAGAACAAGGCCTCAGAAAACCATTTCCTCTGGAGCAATTCCAGAAGGACTCAGTGACCATTCAACACCTTTTACACTCATGGACTGTGTGGGTTTCTTGCTCTCAGTCCCGGTAGGATTTGCACATTTTGTTTTCACTCCCATCACTCATGGACAGAAGCAAAATTATGCTATTTACCTATTTCTACTTGTGTAGACCTCACATTTTGTTTCACCTTAGTGGCAGTGAGGGGGAAGTTTTGTTAACATTTAGCAAGTCTGGGCTGACTATTGTGCACAACAGCTATTGCCCAATTGCAGTTTATGAAGAGTCTAGAACCTTTTTTTTTTTTCTTTTTATGCTACCAAGTGATTAATGACAAAAAAAATTGGCAAAGAAATTGCAGTCTGCAAGTTATAACCAATATGAGTTGATGAAATCCAGATGTGAAAATCTCCCTCCACCATCCCATGCCCTCCACAGTATAGGTGTATGACCTCGGTGAAGGCAGGGCTGGTAATTGCATTTATTTAGAGACATATAGGCTCTGCTTCCCCCACAACCCCCACCTTCTTTTCCCACTTTGAAGGAAAGAGTGATTTGAAATGTATTTTTACACTTACTAAAACGGATGTGGAAATAAAACTTTAATTACTGGAAAAACTATTAAGAAGAAGTATATTTTATTCTTCCAGAGCCACGAGGTTTTCAGGACAAAATTGTCTTAGACCACTTCAGTTGCCACAACCCCAGGAATCAATGGAAACCTCATAGACTGGGCAGTCTCTGCCTTACCCTCACAGTGATCACTGAGATGGAAGGATGGAATGTTCTAAGACATGGCTCATCTGTCTTGCAATTTAAACCTAATTAGACTAACTTTTTTCTCCAGTTGCCCTGCTTGTTTCCATGGCAGTGCAACAATCATTCTAAAACTTGGTGGCTTGAAACAATAATAATCATTTTCTGTTTCTCACAATTCTATGGGTCAGGAATCTAAGAGAAGCCAATATGGGCCTTCTGATTTGGGGTCTCTAATGAGGTTGCAAAGAGACAATGGCGAGGACCAGGATCATACTGAAGACTTCCTCCCTCACATGTTCTGATGTCTGATCTGAGAGGACTGTAGGCTGACTCATCTGGGACTCCTTGGGCATCTGTAACTCTATGGGGTGTCTTCACATGTTCTCCCCAGTATGGGGGCTTGAGGGTAGCTGAATTTTTACACGTTGACTTAAAGTTCTGAAGACACATGTCCCAGAAAGGTCAGAGCCAGGCTAGGAAGACATAGCATCACTTCTGGCATCCACTATTAGTTGAGGCAATTATGAGGGTCCATCCAGGTTTGAGGAGAGGAGTGGAGAGAGGGTAAAAATCCTGCCTCATGATGGAGGTCTATCAATATTACATTGTAAGAAGAATGTTTGAGATGGTTATCTTTGAAAAATGCCACAATATGCCACATCCCTTAAGAAACTATATCCCTGAAAAAACAACATGCTATTCATTATGTCAGATTGTTAATATCTAACAGTCCTAGCTATTTGACCACAGCTTGTTAAATCAGTTAAAAGTAGAATTTTAGATATTCAGTTTTTTGATTGCAGAGCTACTCTAATTGGAAGCCTATGCAGAGGCAAGCTCTCACCACTTAATTAGGAATCCATGAACTTGTGTAGCATGGAAGAAGCATGGTTATAATAAAAATGGGAAATAAATTAAGATCTTTGGGCATCTACTATGTGTCAGCCACTGTCACACATTAGTTACCTAAATTATAATCATTAATCGAACAAGCATTTATGAAATGTCTCCCATCTATCAGTACTAGTTGTGGGGAAGATCAATACAATAGACCTCATTCAATTCTCAGGAAGTGGAACAACAGAAGCTCAGATTCTCAATTTTATGTTATTTCTTCTGATAAGCTTTATTTTTATGGATTTTACACAATAATAGGATGTCAACTTTCAAATTATTGGATGGGCTCTAAGTCTACCTGAGTATGGAAAAGGGATTGGTCAGAAAAGATTGGGTATTCAGAGATGGTCATCATCTTTATCCGTAGGTCTATGGGGTGAAACTTGAAGCAGTAACTAGGCTAAAGGGTGGATAAGTAGAAAGAGGTGACACAAGGAGAATAGTATAACTAAAAGTACAAAGACCAGCATGTATACAGTCTTTGTTCCAAGAGCAAAGAGTAGATGCCAAGTAATAATTTGAGTGTGATGTCAACATTTCAGTATTTTATTTTCAATGGCATTCTTTTTTTAACTTGTTTGGTAGGAACAAGTACCTAAGTCATTATGAGAAAAGACAGATATAACCCTTCCATTAGAAAATAAAATAAAAAATAAAATAATGATGTTTTGGTACTAACCAACCATTGACAAGTACTTAGCTTTTAATTTTCTATATTCTGTATTTTTCACAGTGATGTCTGTTGCTCTTCATCTATCACTTGTTCAAAGCAAACATTAAAGATATTAATTAAACTAATAGAAGGAACAGGAAGTAGAGAAATAGCAGAGATTTGTTGTTATTCCTTATCTACATGTGAACATTGGGACCTCATTTCTATAAGGACAAGAAAATTCTGTGTAAACCAGTTTGAATGTAATGAATATTCATAATAATAATATCAGTTACTATTTATTTATTCCTTGCATAAAATGCACTTAATTTTATACTATAACTCTATAAAGTAGACATTATCATTTCCTTTCACAGATAAAGAAACTAAAGTACAGAGAAGTCAAACAGGCTACCCAAAGTACGAGTTAAGAAATGCCAAAGGCATTATTTTGAGCCCATGCCACTTGACTCATTCCAGGATGGTGTTTCAGTATGGAGATGTTGATGCTTTGAGTCATTGTCCCAATGGGAAGATAGTTTTCACTATTGCAGCCAACTACTATGATGGTTAACACTAATCCTCAATCCGGTGGTTCTGGCTTCTCCACTTACTAGCTGTTCAGACTTGGGCAAGTTAGTTAACCTCTGTGTAGCAAAGTGTATTAAGCTTAAATAATTCATATGAAACAATTGTAAAAATAGCTACCCTAAAGGAAGTGATCAATAAAGGTGTTATTCCTACTACCACAACGACTATTGCTACATTAACACTGCTTTATTATCACTATATATTTACAAGACAACTGGTTAGTATTAGAGGTACAGCCTGGTCTAAAAGCAAAACAGAACCTTCCTAAAAAAAAATGGTTCGGAATCAATAAGTTTATCTAGTTGATGGGCTACATGAGTTGAAGAACCTCTATAGCTAGTCATCAGTATTAACTGTTAAAAGGGTAGATACCATGGAAAATAACTGACGATAAATGTGTAGTTTCTGCTTGCAGTCTCATCATATAATGGTCCCATCACAGAACCAACTGTGATTCTGCATAATGCATTTCTGTTTTTTACCTTTTGAAGCAACTCGAAAGAATGACTATTGTCAGATAATAATTTTTGGTGCAGAACTTGAAAGAAAAAAATGTGACAAGGAAAGGGAAAATTTCTATAATTTTACCAAAAGTACAGAGAATTGCAATTATTACTAAGAGGGCAATTATTTAGATCCTTCTCTTGCCCTTAAAAAAAAACAGAGTTGCCCCAATAACATACAGCGCACCCAGTTGAATTTTAATTTTAGATAAACAACACATATTTAATATATATATGTCCCAAATATCTCATGGGGCTTATTCATACTATAAAAATGATTTTTGCCCTAAATACAAACTTAACTGATGTCCTATATTTTTATTTGTCGAATCTGACAACTGTGCTTAAAATGATCACTATTAGTCATTATCTAATAAGCTCAGGTACTTTCACATTTGCTAATTTTACACTGAAGTGTGAGGCAGTATGTAAAGTCAAGCTCAGGAAGTATAGAGCCCTAGGCTGTGTATGATGTGAAGTGAACAATTATAATAAGGTGTGCAGACTGAGTTCAGCCTCCCACTCTTATCTCTTATCTTCCCCATCATGTACCCTGCATTTCCATTGAAATGTGAAATGTGTTGATTCTATAATCCTAAACTTCGCTTTGCCCATTATTCACCTTCTTTTCTTTTCCCAGGAGTAGCATTCCCTGTCATCTTCTTTCCATCAAATTCCTAACATTCTTCAAGGGCTATTAGAAACGGATGCTTGCCTACCTATTGCATGGCATAGAGTTGTGTGGCAAAGGTCATGGTTTTTACAGTGGAATGTCAACAGAAGTGAGGTATTTTCTTTCTGGGCCAGTGTGGTCAAGAATAAGTGTGCCTTTCCCACATTTTTTCCTCTGATTATCTACAGACAGACAAGTATGATGGTCTTGGAAACTATATGTTGAAAATGAGGAACCAACAGGATGAGAGGATTCTGAGTTTCTGTATCACATTTTTGAGGCGAGGTACATGATCATCAGAAACACGTGTTAGAAATGTTACAGAGACAAGAAATTAACGTGTATTTTTTTCTCGTTTTGTTATTGTTTGGTATTAGCCTAACTAATATAGGCCATAATTAATTGTTTCCTACTCTGCGAAGCTTTTGTACATTAAATAAATAAGAACATCATTAGGCACTAAATACAAATTTAAGTGCCACAGATTTTGCATTGGAAGAACTCACTGAGTAGTAGACATGCAATTATAATAAGGAATCATGTTTTTGAAGGCTATGTTTCACATACTGTGATAGCCACTTTATCCATATTATTTCATTTGATTCTTATTTTAAAAATGCCCTTAGAAAGATGTGATGATGATTATTATTCTCATTCTACTGACAAACTGAGACACAAAGATGTCAAAAAATTTGCTGAAAGTCGGAAAATGAAGTATAGAAGTCAGGCTTCAATCCGAGACCGTGAAGCCTACATGCTGAATCAATATTGAATTTTACTATGAATAGTGTTATTGAATAGAAGAGTAAGGTCACAAAGAAAGGCTGGCTAGTTTTTTATTGGAGCAGGGTTATCCAGAAACTTTGCTTGGAAAAGGTAATTCTTGAGCTGATTATGAAAGTATAAACAGTTATGGAATTATAAAGGTCTCACATGTCATACTCAGGCATTTGTATCTGCCCCCCAAAATGGTGAGGAATCCTCGAGTGCTAAAGGAAGGAGTAACAGTGTCAGCTTCATGTTCTTCCCAGGATTCTCTCCTGATACTTTTGAGAAAATATCCTTACCTGTCCTATATATAGTGCAAACACTTGGTTTTTAAGGCACTCAAGGAAGTCAATTCCTTCATGTAGACTTTACTGAAAGGCACCTACTTGTTCTGAACTTTTTGTGCTTTTTTGTTGTTGTTGCTTCCTTTTTACTGTTGGATCCCTGAGGAAACATTCCAGCATGTCACCATGTCAGTAGCCAAATCAGACCGATGATGAGAACAGCATGCTATATTAGTAACAGAAAAACAAGGCTGTAAACCCTGTTTCAAAGACTTCATGTTGCTCTTGGCTATCACTGGGGAAAGGCTCGAGGCAGGCATATGAAGTACAAAAGCACGAAGGCTGCTTCAAATCTGTGATTGGGTAGCACAAAAGACTTAAAACAAACATTAAGATAAGTTCCCAGAAGAGTTTCTGACATGTAGTAGGCATTCAATTAATATATGTGGAATGAATGAAAATGAAGAGAGACTTTTTCTTCTTCCCTGTACTGGTACCAGTGGATATAAATTGCTCTGCAGGTTCTCCTTAGTCATGTGTTATAGGTTGGGGAGGGGTATCAGGCAGGTGGGCGGAAGCAAAGGAAAACTTTTACCGATAATCTGTTACCCTAAGATTAGACTTCCAATTGTCTCATCACCAAACATGAAATTGAAAATAAAAGTTGAAAGATCTTTGTTAGGCCAAAAGTTAACAATCTTGCCTTGTAGAAGAGATTGCACCATTCATATATGGTAAAAGTGTTAAAGATTATATGAGTAAGTTGGATATTAAATATGGTGCTAATTAAGCGAGAGGTCAGGGTTTATTCACTGTATGGGCCATTTGATTTTTCTGTGCCTAGCACATTGTAGGCATTCAATGAATGCTTATTTATTGAAACAGTAAAGGAAAGAGAACTGCGTGGTATGCAAACGAGGCTACTTATTTAATATGCTTAACAGGCAGTTTCTCTACAGCAGACAACTAGGAGCAAGAGGAATGAATGAGGCAGTGTATTGGAGGTGACGTTGATTCAAGCAGGTAAGGAGTGTCCAAATATTGGTCTTGTGCCTTAGCTGTGGTATGATATTAGGCAAGATGCTTGGTCTTTCTAAGCCTTTTTTTCTTCTATAAAATGTAAATATTTTCACCTGTATCATAATGTCATTTGAGGATTAAATTGGTTAGATAAGTAGATATTTGATAAATGTCAGTGAGAAGGAAACATTAAGTTCAACGTCACTAATCCCCAAAGACAGAGCTGATCACCTCCAAGGGGTCACTAATTAGACCAAATGGGTTATTCATGGCCATCATCCAATTTGATTGGTTAGTTCTATTACTTGCCATTACTAAATAGTTTGCCTCTCATTTCTGTCTTAGGAAATCATTGTATCACACAGGGTAATAAATCAATGTTTTAACTATGACCTCAGGTCATGAAGGAGAGCAATGAATTACATTCCAAATGTTCTAAGAAGAAAGTGGGTAATGCCTTTAAAGGAAGACCTCAGTCTTCTCTGAATGAGTATTTTCCCCTACAGATCAAATGGTTAATCGTGATTTATGTGGGCAATTCACTTGCTAGAACGTTGAAATCCCCGATGAGGCTAAATCAATGAATGTTCTGGTGGTGGCTAAGCCTCATTTACTCTTAAAGGAATATGCTCCAGGAAGGGCATAGGTTCAGATAAAAAGCAGTCTTGTAAATGGGAGTGGTTTGTCAAAATGAAGTAAGCACTGAAGCATCAAGGCAATAGCTCCTGAGAGCAGGGCTGGGGTGTGGCCTGAGAGCAATGCCAGCAGGGTCTTATGTAACAGAGGGCCTGTTGAACTCCAGCAGGAAACACTACGTCCAGACGGCACCCTGCTTCCAGACGACTGCCAGGTAGCAGACTGACTGCCTCTTTTCTTCTCTCTTCCCCATGAAAGGGAGACCCAGAATTTTCCCTCACAGCCTGAATTCATTAGATTTTTTTTTCTCCCAACCATGTGGAGGTTGAATTGCCCTCATTCATAAGCTGACTCCAGACCAAAAGAAAGAGACAGCAGGGTCCAGCTATTGCACCTAATAAAATGTGTCCACTGGAAATCATGAGAGAAAATTGGATGAAAGATTCTAAATAATAAGGGTCCTCAGGAACCTGCACTGGAACGCCAACACGTTTTACAGGTTTGGGAGTATAAAGATGCTTTGAGCTCAGCATTAAAAATAAAATACCCCCTCACCCTTGATCACCAGTTCATCTCTGGTTTCCAAATTCTCAAGAGATTTCTTCTCTCCAGACAACTCTTTGCTTGCTTTTTTTTTTTTTTTTTTTTTTTTTTTTGAGGGAGTCTCGCTCTGTCGCCCAGACTGGAGTGCAGTGTCGTGATCTCGGCTCACTATAAGCTCCACCTCCCGAGTTTACACCATTCCCCTGCCTCAGCCTCCTGAGTAACTGGGACCACAGGCGCCCACCACCACGCCTGGCTAATTTTTTTTTGTATGTTTAGTAGAGACGGGGTTTCACCATGTTAGCCAGGATGGTCTCGATCTCCTGACCTCGTGATCCGCCCGCCTCGGCCTCCCAAAGTGCTGGAATTACAGGCGTGAGCCACTGCGCCCGGCCCAAATTCTTGCTCTTTATAAAGAAAAAAGTGGATTGAGCTTCAAGGCAGATCAGTGGCAAGGATTTGAGAGTCTGATTGGTTTCAGCCAGAGCCTCTACTCTCGCTCTCTCAGAGCCATCTCCTCCCAGCCCTGCTCACTAGCACTGTTCATAATTATCTGCTGTCATGATACTATTGCTTTTGGCAATAAACACGTAGCACGTTGCTACTGGTTTTTGCCAAGACAGCATGCCCCACTCAGATTTATGATCTTAAAAAAGCAAGACTAATTTTCACACCATAGTTCATTCCATAAAAGAAAGCGGTTGTATAAAAAAAATCCTCCTCTCTTACCATGTCCACCTCCTCTCCACCCCATGCTCCCCATTTCCAGGACAAGCTGTAGAATGTATAAGTGGAAATGGGAAAGCTTAATTTGGGAAATGGGCAGAGCCTTAATGAGCTGAGTGTTTGAAATCTGCGTTGAGGTTTCTTTCTTTCTTTCAGAATATACTTTCTTTTGTTCTTCAATAAATAAATAAATAAATAAAACAAACCAAGGTAGAGTCATAAATGAAATAGAATTTCCCACTGACACCTGGTAGTCCTTTCCACCATCCTCTGTTTGTGCCTTTTGAGCACGTCTGCTCTTCCTCTGCCAGGCATCTGTTTTATCCAAGTCAACATGGCAGAGAACAAAGGCTGTAGAAGCAGATGTACCTGGGTTCATAGTCACTAAACCTCTTTGAGTTTCAATCTCTCTATTAATACATAAGTATGTAGTTGGCATAAGAATACCTTCTCTTCACGGCAATGTGGGGGTCGAATAGAAACCTAACATAAAGTGTCTGATAAAAGATTGACACTTACAAAAAAATTGCTAACTTCCTTCTGTCCTTCCCTCCCACACTTCTTTACATAATACTTCCCCTGTAGGCTTCTGTATCTCTTTTTAGGCCCTCTTTTCCTATCCTGAGCCATCCAAAAATGCCACTGACACAAAAACCTTTCCAGCTCTAATTTGCCTGTTTCGTCTTCCAGTCTCTCAGAACGTTGTTCTGCCTTTTGTTGTTCTGACAACCTAACCACAGTTAGAGAAAATTGGTTGCACTTGGCGAATATATTGCTTCTTTCAGGTGACATCCTCGCTTTAATATAAACAGAGGCAATGGCTTAATCCAAATCCTAACAATCTGAAGTAAATTAACTTGGCAAATATTTATTGTACACTAATTAATGCAAAGCACTGAAGTGGATGTAGAGAATTACAAAGATAAAAAATAGACTCGGGTCTCAGGTCCTTACAGAATTTGTAGTCTGGTATGAAAGACAGACATATAGAAATAATTATTAAAAGTTTGGATCCCAGGGAATGTTAAAACAGGAGTTGAACTAAGAGTCATGCAAGTATGTGAAAGAAGGAGATGAATTCCAGCTGGAGAAATATAGGAGCTGTTATGTGGGAGGCATGTTTAGGCTAAATCCTTAAGGATGGGGTTTGGGAATGGCATGAGTAACTTGAGTAAAGATCCAACAGCTAAAGAATGCATAATGCTTTCGGAATAGCAAGTTCAATACGATTTTTGTAATAAAAGTTACAGGTTGAGAATATATGCATAGTGAAAAATAAAATTATAAATAAAATCGATAAAATTAGTTGATGGCTCTACTTGGCAGCTTAAGAAATCTGCTTTTTACTTTCAGTAAAAATCTAGTACGAATTCTAAAGCAGGAAAGGTCATGATTATTTGTTGTTAAGTTAAAAAGACCACTCTGGCAGCAGATTTGCATTGGAATCAGAAAAGCTGGTAGCAGGATGACTAGTTAGAAAATGGTTACTATAATTTAGAGCCACTGTAACAAGGCAATAGTAATCAGAGGGTAATGAAGTAACAGAAGGCAGGAACAGATGGCAGGGACATTTGGGAGGCAGAGACAACAGGGCTTGGCTTCTTCACAAAGTGTAGAGAGCTCCAAAGAAGGAAAAGTTGAAGATTAATCTAAGGTTTTGTTTTTTGTTTTTTGTTTCTTTCCTGGAAGACCAAAAATGTAATAATGCCATCAGTAAAATAAGTAAGTTATGAGATTGGTTTGGGGCTTGCAATAGAACAAATTAAGTGCAGGCAGACCTTTCCTAATCTTGGACAGCTTTAAACTCACTGGGTCACAATTTTCTCATCTACAAAGTAGGAATCATAATTCATGTTGTAGTTTTCTCACAGGGTTGCTGCGAAAATGGGGAAAGGTCATGAGTGTGGTTATATTTTCTAAGCCGTCAAATTCATTCACAAGTAAAAAGTCAATAAAACCATTCAAATCTCCTATTTTTTCCATAGAGACAACACTATGTAGGTCAGCGTGGAACTTCCCACACATGGAACAGCCCCTCACCTGTAAGGAGATTGGTTGTTTGGAAAGGAAATCTTTTCTAAATACCATTTTTCTTTACCTGTTCCAGCAGTCTCTGATTTTTCACTGCCAGAGTGTTCTGGATTGAATCAGCTCCATTTAGGATTTTGACCAAAAGATTTCAAAATGGAAAACAAAAGCCATTGTTTTGAAAGCCTGAAATGTCTCCACTTCCTGAAATTGGCTTACATATGAGTACTTTAGTCTTCATGGAATAGCTTAGAAGGGGCCTGAGACATGAAAGGGAATTACATTTAGCAAAACAAATGCCACAAAACCTTCTTTACTGTCAAACTGTGGAGAGGATTTGCTATGTCCACACATCTAAGCGTCACCTGTGTGTGCCTTCTTAGAGTTGGCAACAGTCAGTTGAAATGAGATACTTGATTGGGATGCCGGGAATCTTGGAGTTGCTAAGAGAGTCAGAGAGACAGCCTTCAGAGAAAATGTGATTATGGTACTTGATTCTCTGATGGAAATGTGAGCAGCTGATGGAGAAAGCAGTATGTGGGAAGATGCTACCCCCACAGACATGTGGTTAGGACACGGAGACGTATTCATCTTGAGTCTGAATTACATGTGTGGCATTTCCTTCATCCAGTTATGTACATGTGTATGTAAGTATGTATGTATTTGGTTTATTTATTTGTTTACTTATATCCAATTTTGTTCCAGAGGGAATTGAGGCAGCTCTAAACCAGTATTAAAGGGTAAAGTATTAGATTAAAAAAAACTTAACAAAAAGAAAGAGAAAACAAGTTATGGTGATAGCACAAAGAAAAACAAACCATACATCCCTGTCAGACTTGTCACCTAATTCTGGCTTTAATTTCCTTGGTAGCCAAAATAAACATCAAAGCTTCTCAGTGTGCACGGATATTTCTACTGTGGATCCTCATAAAGGCAACACCCTGGAATACGGTGGGCACCATTTTCAACATCTTCATTGTAGACACTACAGAAACTTTCATCTTATTGTCTTTATCATAATATTCCAAATGAATGAGGCTCAGCTTCCTAACAGTGAGATACCACAGTTCAGTGTGTATAAGGATCATCATTGAGCCAATCAACAAAATTTGAATTCAGGCTGTAGATGAAAAGTACTGGATAAAAGTTAAACTAACTAAAGTTAATAACTATTCTGTGGTTATGTAAGATAATATTTTTATCCTGATGAAATATACACTTAAGTATTTAGAAGTAAAGGGACATAGTGTATACAGCCTACTTTCCTGTAGTTCAGGGGGAAAGGAGAGGAGGATAGAGAGAAACTTATAAAGCAAATAGGGCTATATGTTATCAACAGGTAAATCTGGGTAAAGGGTATTTTAGTATTCAGTATACTATTCTTATTCTTGCGATGTTTCTACAAGTTTGAAATTATTTCCAATTAAAATACCTTTTTAAAAAAGGAATAATTTTTATTAGAATTTAAATGCAAAGTTTATTTGAAAAGAAGTACATGCAATAGTGCATGTTAGAAAGTTATAGGAGTAATAAACACTATTTCGATTTGTGAGTGAACATTTTTTTTCTTTTTTTAATGTGTTCGATTAATTTATTCAAGATTATACTATATGTATTGAAATATAAAATACCTGTAAAAATTCACAAACATTGTAATGATTTTAGTTTTAAGAAGATAATTTTTACTGTTCATTTTTATTACAACACGGATACACTTTTAATACAGAAATTTTAGAATGCAAAATTTTAGAATGGATATTTTGTGCATGTATATGGGATGAAATTATTGGTAGTTTTATTTTATGTATTTATGCATATTTTGTATGCATATATATTTTGAAATATGAAATTATTGCATTATACAGTTTTGAAAGTTGCCTTTTATAAACTTGATACAAATAGCTTTCTATAAAATATAATCCTTCAAACACCTAGATACAATTCTTAACTGTTACAGTCTATTACTATTTATTTTCTTCTCTGTAAATTATTACTTGAGCTGTTGTATATGAAGATGAAAACTTAGAAGATAATACAACTACCTGTTAAAATTTATAAACTTCACAAGTCTTGCTGAATTATTTGAATCAACTATGAGGAAAGCCAATAAAGTTTAATTGACAAAACTTAACCTCTATGCCTCTATTTAGACAGAATAGCTGATGGGTGATAGAATTTTACATTATTAGCATTTTTTCTCCCCCAATAAAAGTTAATAGTGCTGGAAACACTAAAGGCAATTCATATTTTCTTGCGCAACCTTTCCTAGTGAATGGAAATTCCAGTTTCCAGTTGACTTTGCAGTTTGATTTTCAGTTGAACTTATTAAAAATTAGACAGAGATTATACATAGAAAATGAAAGCATGAATAGCGAGAATTAATTCCTAAAAGCTTAGTGAGTTTTTTGATTCCAGCATGCCCAGGTAATACTTTCATGTGAATCTGTTGGGAAAAGCAAGAAAAATTTCTAATAATATGTTATTTCTACCAGAGTTCTTAGGAACTTTACCAGTGGATCATCAGAAAAAGAACATAGTAAGACCCCTTTTCAACTGGGAAATAATTGCTACCTTCTCATATTAACAAGCTGTTCTTCATTGCCAACCAGGCATTTACTATTACAGTCATTTAAGGTAAAATGGGCTGTTTGCTTTACAAGGGAGCCAAATTGGAAGAAAGCAAATTGTGGGAATGTTTCTACAACAAAATTTCATGCAATTTGGAAATAAAATGTATTCAGAAGGATTGAAAGAGATATATTATCTTGGGCTGGGGAAAACAAACAAACAAACAAACAAACAAAGGACAATTACTCTGGCCCATAACAGAATAATGTGTGACTTTATTTTGGAGACAATTTACCTAATTAAGTATATCTTTCTTTCTTTGAAAGTCTGAGATTGCTTTAACGTTTACAAAATTTATAATTCGCTTCTGTTAATATGATCTGCTCAGAGGCTGTCCCTCAAAGCCACTAGGATTCCTTGCTCACTTTTCTCTTAGACCAAAAAGGGCTGGTAGAATGCAATATTTTGAAATAATTGTGTTGTCTTGTTGTTTCGATTTCTTTCCAATCATATTTCCTATTAAATTCCATTTCCCCAAACATACACAGACTGCCATCAGCCTGCCAATGCTATATATTTTGAGACTCTGTTTACCAACCAAATCTATTGGGATCGAAGAGCCCCAGTTCCTACTGAGGAAAAAAGATGAGAGGTTAACCAGGAAACTCATATCTGCCAAAATTTAGCAAATGAATATTCTCAGAAAATAATATACCTTAATTCAGCTGACATCCTTAAGGAACTTTTAGTTTCTAAGACTATAAAGACAGATATTTTTTGGCCCAGAGTCCTTTCTGTAAACTAAGTAGGTCACCATCTACTCCATTTATGTGAAAGAGCAGGTCCAAATATGGCCTTTAGTTTTGAAGTCCTATTGGTGAATATTGTGATCTCAAATCCTAAAAGAGATTATAGCCTATCTCTTTGACTTCACAATTGAAGAACACAAGTTTCAGAGAGATGTAATAAGTTGTCCAAGGTCAATGACAGAGTGTGTGCCCGACTGGGTTTGGAACTCAGGACTTTGGCTGTCTTATCAAGCATCCCTTTTCTACCATCCTTGTCTCTAAATTGGAGATTTCTAATGATATTACAAAAAGTCATAGAGAATTAGAAGATTTTAACATAAGACATGATACAGATGTTTGGAATCTAGCCTTCAAAATATTTTTTTCACAGTTCCTGGATCAAAAACATCCTGCTTGACCTGGAAAATATGTATTGATATTAAATATGGTCTCTGAAACCAATTTTTGCTAATTGGATTTACTATATTATCCAGTTTAATTTGGTATTATGTAGTCTTTGAAACAGTTAATTTAGCAAATTTGATCAATTGTTTGTTCTAAATGTTTATACAGTTGCCTGTTTCCTTTATGTTAATCCAAAGATACTGGCATAAAAAGGAAAGACAATTACATGAGTAATTAAAACAATAATATTTGTGTGTTTATCTTAATATTCAATATTTCAGGTAAAAGATTGCCACTATCTGATATTATAAAGCAAATCTATTATGTATCCATATGTAGACAAAACAGAAATTTTTTTGGATAACATACCTTGAGAGAAATATGATATATCAATTTTCCTCTAATTTATGTATTTTGCAAATAATATTTAATAATTCTAGAGATAAGAGAAGGAAAGAAGGAAGGGATGGGGAGCAATAGGTAAAGAAGGAGAAGAGGGACAAAAGAGAGAAAAGCTACCTGTCATCCATCTGTAACAGTCTCCAATTTTCATATTCTCTTCCCTATACGAATAGTTTCATAGTTGTGAACAGGAATAAGTTCTGTTTTGATTCTGTATCAAACATTAAGCATTTTATCATAGATATAGGCATTGTATTATAATTTGCATGACTACCATTTTTAATGGCTCTTTAATGTCATCAAATTGAAAAAGCACGGGCCACCAAAACCACTCCACTGTAGGCAATTTTATTGTATACAAGTTTTGCTAGTTTAAATAATACTACAATAAATATGTTTCAGCAGGTATCATTTGCGCTCACATAGGGTATAAATTTCCAGCAGACCAAAAATCTGGCTCACAAAGATGCATAATTGTCTGGTGCCTAACAGATACATCAAATCACTTTTCAAAGAAGTTGTGATTAAGAATGATAATGAGAGACCATTCTTAAAATCCTTCAAAAGTGAGATAGATCATAGTTTTAGGCAAGTTTTATTATAGAGATGGTATTATATTTATGACTTCATGACTACACTGATTATTGTCTACTTTCCACAAATGGCATATAAAATCAGAAAAGAGTAGGTCTTATTTTTCAGATTTCATTATACCCTAAGTTTTCTTCATGGTGAATATTGACATGGTAAAGTAGGGTGAGAAAGGAAATAGGGTAGAAAAGAAAGGAAACCTCTACTAGACATCCAGGTTAGGCATTATAGTTTTCATAAAATATAAAGTAAATAATAAGACTAATGAATTTAACATGGCCTAAGTTGGTCTGACATGCCTATGATTGTCACACGAGCAATTTCAGCAAAATTCAGTATTGGATTGTAGCTCTAAGAACAGCAAACTGGATGATTAAAGCAAATTAGGTGCAGAAAAAAAAACTTGTTGCAATTATCTGAATATATTAGGTGAAGCCTCACTCTCAGTATATAATATCCAAGTAATTTTCTCTACTCTTGAAAATACTAGAATATTGAATGCCCACAAAATCATTCTATTTCTAAACTGCAATCTGAAAAAAAATGTTTTAGTGTCTATTCCACTAACTGTAGTCATTATGTAACTAGAGATTCAGAAACTGAGATTATGGGATCATGTATCTACAGTGTAACTTAACTGTGGAAAACTTGAAAATATTATGTTTATATTTATGAAATCTTAGATTTAGTCAAATAGTTGTGGGATTTGAAGAAAGAAACTATATATGAAAATCTCTAAGTTTTATGGAGTTTTTCATTTTCAGATGCAGTAAAGCACAAAAGTTTATAAAAAATGACATTTCAGACACATTAACGGGTATTTTCAATCTAGCAATTAGACTGAAATGTAACTTCAGAATCAGCGTATTTTGGAAGAAATCAACTATATAAAAGAAATAAGAGACTTTTCTGCTTATGTTAGCAAATTTTATAAACCTAAGAAGATAAAATACTTCATTTCACTTTCTAAAATTCACCAATGCAAAGAATAATTTTCTTAAATCCTTGAAAAATACCAAATAATTTGAAAAAAACACCTTGTACACAAATACAAGAAAAAGAGGTTCTAAGAACATTGCTGAAATCATTTTTAACCTAAAAATGCAAAAAAATGAAAATCTAAATTATCTTTTATATAATTGCTCATGAACTATATCAAGTAGCTGAGTTAGAGAACTATCCTTTGTTCCGAAGTGCTTTTTAATACATATATTAAATATATATACAAGGTTATTTTATATATATATATATTTCCTATAGGAAATATAAAGGAGAGCTAGAGAACTTTTGGGGGAAATATCAGACTTCTCATTATATATTTATTTGAATTTTCTGGAATTTTTTCATCTATTTTCAGAAACTAATTTTTTTTTTTAACAGAAAAGCATTTTATTAAATCCAACACCTCCTCATGATAACACTCAACAACAAACAAAGAAAAGAAGGAACTTCCTCAACCTGGCAAAGGACATCTTTGAAACAACCACAGTTAATATCATCATTAATGCCAAAAAACTGAAAGCTTTTCAACTAAGATCAGGAATAAGACAAGGATGTTCACTCTCACCACTTCTATTCAACATCTTGCTACAGGTCCTGGCCTGAAGTTTGTGGCTATAAATGCTTACATTATAAAGGAAGATAGATCTCAAATCAGCAACTTAACCTTGTACCTCAAGGAACTGAATTATAAAGGAGGAAGTAAACCATTTCTGTTGCAAACGACATAATTTTGCATATAGAAAAAACTAAGAAATCCACATATGAAAAATCAGAGCTGATAAACAACTTTATCAGGTGGCAGGATATCAGATTAATATACAAAAATTGGTTCTATATGTATTTGCAGTGAAAAATATGAAAAAAATTAAAATTCTATTTACAGTAACATCAAAAAGAATAAAATAGAAATATATATATATATATATATATATATATATATTTATTTATTTATTTATTTAGAGACCAAGTCTCTCTCTGTCACCCAGGCTGGAGTGCAGTGGTGTAATTTCGGCACACTGCAACCTCTGCCTCCTGGGTTCAAGTGATTCTCCCGCCTCAGCCTCCCAAGTAGTTGGGACCGCAGGCACCCGTCACCACTCCAGGCTAATTTTTTTATTTTTAGCAGAAATGGGGTTTTACCATGTTGGCCAGGCAGGTCTCAAACCCCCAACCCCAAATGATCCATCCACCTCTGCCTCCCAAAGTGCTGGAATTACAGACATGAGCCAATGTGTCTGGCCTAGGAATACATTCAACAAGAAAATACAAGGGCCAGGCGTAGTGGGTCACATCTGTAATCCCAGTACTTTGGGAGGCCAAGGCAGGTGGATTGCTTAAGCCCAGGAGTTCAAGACCAGCTTGGGCAACATGGTGAAACCCCTTCTCTACAAAAAATACACGAATCAACTGGGCATGGTGACACGCCCCTGCAGTACAAGCTACTCAGGAGGCTGAGGCCGGAGGATCACTTGAGCCCAGGAATTCAGGGCTATAGTGAGCTGTGATCACGCCAATGCACTCCAGCCTGGGAGACAGGGCGAGGTCCTGTCTCAAAAAAAAGAAAAAAGAAAGGCAAGGCTTACACATTGAAAGGTATAGAACATCATAAATGATGCCAGACATGGTGGCTCACATCTGTTATTCCCAGCACCTTGGGAGGCTAAGGAGGGAGGAACCCTTGAGCCCTGGAGTTTGAGAATAGCGTAGGCAACATAGGAAGATGCTGTCTCTACCAAAAAAAAAAATAATTCGCCGAGCATAGCAAGCACTTGTAGTCCCAGCCACTGGGGATGCTGAGGTGGGAGGATCACTTGAGCCCAGGAGGTTGAGACCGCAGTGAACTCTGATTGCACTATTGTACTTCAGCCTGGGCAACAGACCAAGACCCTGTCTCAAAAAAAAAAAAAAAAAAAAAAAGATGAAATTTTTCATGTATTCTGATAATGAAATTATGAAAGAAATTAAAACAGATCTAAATAAATTGAAATATCACAGATACATGTATCAGAAAAATGGATATTGTTACAATGGCAGTACCACCCAGAATCTCACTGTCTTGTTTACAAAAATTTATGTCCTGATCATGAAATCCATATGGAAATAAAAGAGATACAGAATAGCTTTTAAAAAATCTTCAGGAAAGCAATACTTAAATACTCTAATTTTAACACTTATTACAAACCAAGACTTAATGGGATGCAGCAAAAGCAATGCTGAGGGAATGAATTTTATAGCTATAAATGCTTACATTATAAAGGAAAATAGATCTCAAACCAACAACTTTGTACCTCAAGGAACTGAATTTAAGAGGGAAATAAATGTTCTTACTTTTCAGGTAGACATTTACCTTTTCTGATGTTTTATTTTCTTGAAGAGAATAACTACCTTCATTATTTATTTCTGAACAGTTCTGCTGATAACAAATCATCTTACTTTTCCTTTTTCTGAAAATGACGTTATTTCACCTTCATTCCCAAATGACATTTTTGGTGAAGATGAAATTCAAGGTTGACTGTCTTTTTTTTTTTTCTTTTTAGCCCTCTAAATGTCTTGTTCACTTTCTTCTGGCCTCCACAGTTTCTGCTGAGCAATATGTAATCATTTGAATCACTGTTCTTCTGAATATAATATGTCATTTTTCTTTTTCATTTTTCTTTCTTTTAAATTATACTTTAAGTTCTAGGGTACATGTGCACAACATACAGGTTTGTTACATACATATACATATGCCATATTGGTGTGCTGCAACCATTAACTCATCATTTACAATAGGTATATCTCTTAATGCTATCCCTCCCCCCATCCCCTACCCCACAACAAACCCCAGTGTGTGATATTCCCCTTCCTGTGTCCAAGTGTTCTCCTTGTTCAATTCCCACCTATGAGTGAGAACATGCGGTGTTTGGTTTTCTGTTCTTGTGACAGTTTGCTGAGAATGATGGTTTCCAGCTTCCTACATGTCCCTACAAAGGAAATGAACTCATCCTTTTTTATGGCTGCATAATATTCCATGGTGTATATGTGACACATTTTCTTAATCCAGTCTATCATTGATGGATATTTGGGTTGGTTCCAAGTCTTTACTATTGTGAATAGTGCTGCAATAAACATATGTGTGCATGTGTCTTTATAGCAGCATGATTTATAATCCTGTGGGTATATTCCCAATAATGTGATGGCTGGGTCAAATGATATTTCTAGTTCTAGATCCTTGAGGAATAGCCACACTGTCTTCCACAATGGTTCAACTAGTTTACAGTCCCACCAACAGTGTAAAAGTGTTCCTAGTTCTCCACATCCTCTCCAGCACCTGTTGTTTCCTGACTTTTTTATTATTATTATTATTAACCTTTATGTTCTAGGGTACAATGATGGCCATTCGAACTGGTGTGAGATGGTATCTCACTGTGGTTTTGATTTGCATTTCTCTGATGGCAAGTAATGATGAGCATTTTTTCATGTGCCTGTTGGCTGCATAGATGTCTTCTTTTGAGAAGTGTCTGTTTGTATCCTTTGCCCACTTTTCGATGGGGTTGTTTGTTTTTTTCTTGTAAATTTGTTTGAGTTCTTTGTAGATTCTGGATATCAGCCCTTTGTCAGATGAGTAGATTGCAAAAATTTTCTCTCATTCTGTAGGTTGCCTGTTGACTCTGATGGTAGTTTCTTTTGCTGTGAAGAAGCTCTTTCATTTAATTAGATCCCATTTGTCAATTTTGGCTTTTGTTGCCATTGCTTTTGGTGTTTTAGACATGAAATCCTTGCCCATGCCTTTGTCCTGAATGGTATTGCCTAGGTTTTCTTCTAGGGTTTTGATGGTTTTAGGTCTAACATTTAAGTCTTTAATCCATCTTGAATTAATTTTTGTATAAGGTGTAAAGAAGGGATCTGGTTTCAGGTTTCTACATATGGCTAGTCAGTTTTGCCAGCACCATTTATTAAATAGGGATTCCCCATTGTTTGTTTTCGTCAGGTTTGTCAAAGATCAGATCATTGTAGATGTGTGGTATTATTTCTGAGGTCTCTGTTCTGTTCCATTGGTCTCTGTTTTGGTACCAGTACCATGCTGTTTTGGTTACTGTAGCCTTGTAGTATACTTTGAAGTCAGGTAGCATGATGCCTCCAGCTTTATTCTTTTGGCTTAGGATTGTCTTGGCAATGAGGGCTCTTTTTTGGTTCCATATGAACTTTAAAGTAGTTTTTTCCAATTCTGTGAAGAAAGTCATTAGTAGCTTGATGGGGATGGCATTGAATCTATAAATTACCTTGGGCAGTGTGGCCATTTTCACGATATTGATTCTTCCTATCCATGAGCATGGAATGTTCTTCCATTTGTTTGTGTCCTCTTTTATTTCATTGAGCAGTGGTTTCTAGTTCTCCTTGAAGAGGTCCTTCACCTCCCTTGTAAGTTGGATTCCTAGGTATTTTATTCTATTTGAAACAATTGTGAATGGGAGTTCACTAGTGAATTGGCTCTCTGTTTGTCTGTTATTGGTGTATAAGAATGCTTGTGATTTTTGCAGATTGATTTTGTATCCTGAGACTTTGCTGAAGTTGCTTATCAGCTTGAGGAGATTTTGGGCTGAGATAATGGGGTTTTCTAAATGGATGATTATGTCATCTGCAAACAGGGACAATTTGACTTCCTCTTTTCCTAATTGAATACCCTTTATAAAAATCAATTCTTTCTCCTGCCTGATTGCCCTGGCCAGAACTTCCAACACTATGTTGTATAGGAATGGGGAGAGAAGGCATCCCTGTCTTGTGCCAGTTTTCAAAGGGAATGCATCCAGTTTTTGCCCATTCAGTGTGATATTGGCTGTGGGTTTGTCATAAACAGCTCTTATTATTTTCAGATACGTCCCATCAATACCTTATTTATTGAGAGTTTTTAGCATGAAGGATGGTTGAATTTTGTCAAAGGCCTTTTCTGCATCTATGAGATAATCATGTGGTTTTTGTCTTTGGTTCTGTTTACATGCTGGATTACATTTATTGATTTGCATATGTTGAACCAGCCTTGCATCCCAGGGATGAAGTCCACTTGATCATGGTGGATAAGCTTTCCGAAGTGCTGCTGGATTTGGTCTGCCAGTTTTTTATTGAGGATTTTTGCATCGATGTTCATCAAGGATATTGGTCTAAAAGTCTCTTTTTTTGTTGTATCTCTGCCAGGCTTTGGTATAAGGATGATGTTGGCTTCATAAAATGAGTTAAGGAGGATTCCCTCTTTTTTCTATTGATTGGAATAATTTCAGAAGGAATGGTACCAGCTCCTCCTTGTACCTCTGGTAGAATTTGGCTGTGAATCTGTCTGGTCCTGGACTTTTTTTGGTTGGTAGGCTATTAATTATTGCCTCAATTTCAGAGCTTGTTATTGGTCTATTTAGGGATTCAACTTCTTCCTGGTTTATTCTTTGGAGGGTGTATGTGTCCAGGAATTTATCCATTTCTTCTAGATTTTCTAGTTTGTGTAGAGGTGTTTATAGTATTCTCTGATGGTAGTTTGTAGAAACTAAAATTATTTCACTAATTTCTAATCATGCTTGCACCTTCTCCTTTCCCCAACTCAACTTATCCAAAAGCATTTTTATATTTGTCTCCCTATGCCTAATTTTGTTATTAACAAAAATATAATAAGAATTATTATCATAATCATCAGAATAGCTAACAGTAATTGAAGACAGTACAACCAAGGCATTTTGCTTTTCACTAGGAAAGTGACATTCAGAAAAGTAAAGTGTCTTCTTCAATGACATAGAAATAGTAACTAGTAGATCTGCAATTTGAGCTCAGATCTGTAATACTCCAGAGTACTTGGTTAAGTGTATGACATTGCCTTCTGATTGTTACCTGTGAGGTGCTTTTGCCTTCAGTAAACCAGTGGGATAGCATTCCACTAAATATGACCTATACCCAAGGGTAGAGTCCTTAATATGTTAGATAACAAAGATTTGGAGGATTTTTAAAAAAAAATCATGAAAACATATATTAATTAACTTCTGGAGTGGTCCATTTAATGAAAAATATTTAAGCAGAAATTGCTTATAGGCAAAATTTAAGAAAGTGGTTCTTATAGCTTTGAGAGGGTCAGGAGTCCCTGATCTCGAATAATGAAGAGAAACTTCACGAAGACAGACAATCTTCAAATCATGTGGCTCAGACTTTGGGTCCACTTCTTGAAACTACACTATACAGAAAGACTAGGTACTCAGGACAGACAACAGAGCAGATGTGTAATAGGTTCATCTTGGCTCCCAATCCAGGGAAATGAGCCAGTCTCCTGTTCCAGCTCAATCTCCTGGGTGGTCTCAAAAGGTAGAACAAAACAGTACAGTTTCCTGGTCCAATCTAGAAGTCCCTAACGTGCAAGGGAGTGTTTGGCATATTCACAGTAAACACTGCACTCTTACGTTATTTTATTGTTACTCTCAAAGATTTCAAAGGGCTTAATTTCTTATAAAAATTGTGCATGTAAAATGAGTGGTACAATTAATGAGAGTATTGCTACTCTTAGTGAAAGAGCAAGAGTTTCTCCTCCAAACACATCTTCTGAAATGAACATATGACCTACTATATGCCAGCCACTATTATTGATTTGTTTTGTCATTTAGTGACTCTTTCAACCTCTGAAGTAGATAATATTTTCCCCATATTATAGGATAGAAAACTAGCGTTCAGATACCATGTGGCTTTCCCCAAAGACCATATAGCTTGAAAGTGAGAAAGCTAAAATTCTTATCTAACTCATCCTGAATCTCTTAATGCAGCCTTCTATCCACCTCTCATAGGCAAGCATTGCCTTTTGTGCCTATTCTCATCTCATTCATTCTAGTCATTGAGCATTTGCAGCCCTTCCACTGCTTTCCTTATGTGCCTTACTTCTCGCTTTCTGGGGATCAGTATATCATCCCTGTAATCGTTTGCCTTGCTGGCTATGATTGTATGTTAAGAAAACCACAGAGACAATTAAAAATCCAAGTCAAGACACCGGTAATGTTTTAGGGAATCTTTCCACCCATCATAACAGTAAAGATTTTTCTGTGATGTGCTGTAAGAAAAATTTCTGTTCTCCTGAAACTGTTCATCTAAAACATGTTTCCACATGTATCTCACAGAACTGAGAAATAATTATTTTGGTCTTATTCAATGATTCTATAAAGAACTTCAAAACTATTACATATTGTCTTTTGATAGTAAAAAAAAAAAACAAAAAACTCTATAATTGAATATGCATTGGGAGTTAAGTGAAACATGTTATTGTTTTATGAAGACTAGCCAAGAATTACATCATGCTGCCTGTTTCTACATATGAGTCCAATTTTATGTGAAACTATTTAGAGACTATGGCCCATCTGCTTCTGAAGGTTTTCTACCAAGTTGCCAGATTAATAGTGTAGAAACCAGAATCATTTTTATGCAGATACTGATGAATTTACAATCATTATAACCCTTGCCTGACAATTTATAGCTGTTCTTGTATGTTTTATGAAAAGCAATGTTTTAAAGACTTTTCGTGACCATCACAGGAAATGGTTCAGCAGAAACCACACAATAAACTAGTTTCTAGTATGATTCTGGAAATCATCTATTATTTTCTTTCAGTTCACTAATAAAAGACATACAATTATACACCATTTTGCTTTTCAAAATTACTTTCACATTCGTCTTCCTACTTTCTCTTCTATATTGTATCACTTTGCAATCCCTGTTTAAAGGTTGAGGAATGAGAGTCACAGAAAAGTTAAGCACCTTACCTAATGTCATGTAATTGTGTGGTGGCAGAGAAACGATGAGTGCCCAGGTGTTTTTTATTTCCAGCTCTTACATCATTTCACAAAGTGACTTCTGTGGAATACTAGCATCCTGATAAATGTGAATAGGCATCCTGGTAAAATGTATGTTTCAAAGTCACTGCATAATTACCTCTAGACTTTCACAAGTCATAAGATATTGAAAGGTCACTAAGTCCTATAATTTAAAAATGTTTAACATAGAGTTTTATCAGTGTATTTGTCCATGAATATCTTGCAAACTCACTAGTATTGCAAAGTAAATAGTTTAGAATATGCTGCACTAAGGTATACATATAAATTTTACTTGGTCTCAGGACTGAATGTAATTCAAGAACATTGACTATGCCCTATAAATTTTATTTCTCACAAGGTCTGGAAAATGCTAGAGCTAAGAGTAGGAACTTAATAAGGATTTATTGTCTGAGTGAAAAATCTATGATATGGGTATTCATAAGTAGAGGTTTAGATGTATAGATGTCAGTCTATTGTAACCACAAACCAGTTTTTTGAATCCAAGAGTGAGGGAAAGAAAGAGACTATCAAAAATCTCTACAAGCTAGAAAAATATATGTTTAATGCATTGCAAATATATATAAATATTAAGAAAGAATGCAGTAACATGGAGAAATCAAATAAATTAATAAATATACATTGAGCATGTATTGAGTACTTACTATCTTCCAGGTACTAAAATGTCCTCTCATTTAATCTACCTTCCCCTTATAATACAGATAACATTGTCATTCAAAATTCAAATCACTCAACAAATATATATCTTAAGTATCTGAAATGTGCTTATTGACTTATCCTTCAAGGTTTAGTTTAAAAGCCAGATATATATTGGTGATTAATAAATATGTAGTGAATGAATTAATATATACACAATCACTGTTCTCATTGGCTCATATGTTAGTATTATACTAAGTGGTAGACCTCAGATGCAAACTCTGATCAAACCAAGGCTCTTTCCACTGGACCTCAGCCTTAGTGAGTTATAAGTCTATGCTTCCTATCCTCATTTTCTAACAGCTGGCAATGTGAACTTGGTTATGTATATAAGTTTTTCTGACTGTAAATGGTTGTAATGATTTTAAATAGAACAGTGGACCAATTTGTTCAGGCACTAAAGTTTCTAAGGTTCTGCTTTGTGGCCACCCTGCCCCTACCTTTGTGCTGCTCTTATTGGTCAATGTACAGCCATCCTAGTTGTTAAATATTTTAACTATCACCCTAGGTGAGGGAAAACGGCACTGGAAAAAAAATAGACCTAAAATGTTTTCTCTTAAAATTCTAAATTCAAGAGCCAAGGATCCATATCTCCTTAATTACTAAACAAATTTATTTAGGAAGATGCCTTGAAGATAGACACATATAATAACAATTTGAATCAATCTCTACTCTAGAGAGCCCAGTAAAGTAGTTTAAAAGCAAATCACATACCCCTAGTGCCACTCTACTACACAAATTACTCCTCCTCCAGGCCCAAGTCATCCCAAGAAGGTAACAGCACTTGGCAAGATAGTAGAGTTAATATGAACTCAGATAATTTAAGCTTTTACATTTAAAGATCAATGTCAGGCTAAATATCATACTGAGATCATTTGGAGCTCAAAATGAAGTGATGATTTTGGCTCTGAGATTTGAAAAAAAAAGTCCCAAAATTTCAACAATGTTTTGAAATGTCACAGTCGTCTTTTTTCAGTTATCCAGTCAATAAATTTAACTAGATGTTCAGGCACCAAAGAATCAGAAACATTTGTTGCTATTCCCAAAATACAGAGCTGTACTCACAGGTGTGCTATGTCTGTTCGGACCTTTTCAACTAAATCAAAGCCCCATGTTCCCTTTGGCCATTCATCATTGACCATTCACAGAGGTAACCTGTGAAGACTGCACAGCTGTTGTGAAGTAACACTTGATTTCTGCCAAGATCTCAGGAGGACTGAATTACTGTGAGTTATGATTTCCCCAGAACTGGTAGAACTATTTCTTCTACAACCAGGCTCATATATCTCAATAACAGCTTTTCTGCCAGGGAAAGTACAGGTAAACTTTGATATCGGAACATTCCTTGTAGTTTGATTTGGCAAAAAGTGACTCATATTCTTCCATCACTTTATTGTATAATTTTAAAATAATTTCCCATTGAAGGAGAGTCATTTGTCCTTTAAATATGCACACGCAATAACCTATTGCTATTACTCTTGAAAGTCTAGCCAGTAAAACTTATGACTTCAATCATGACGTTCCATTTCTTTTAAGAGAGAAGCTTGAATAGCATGTTCATGCCTACTTCTAACTTAGGTCAAAATATTTGCTAGGGCAAGGCTTTGTTTCTTTCCATTTCTGAGGTCTGGTCCCACAAGCGATAACAGTGAATTGTGCATGTCTTTCCACTCACATCACATGATTTGCTTATTTTAATTGCTTATCTAAATGCTGGTTTATCCTGCAGGTTTCAGTTTGAATCATTTCTTTCATGAAGCCTTCTCTGATTTAGGCCAGCCTTGATTGGTCTTTTCTACCTTTGCAGCAATTAAGAGTTATTAGTACCCAAGTGCACTAGGAAAGTTGATATCATGATATGACATCTGGCCCTGCACCATTTAGTCACACTGCTGTGTAAGATGGCACAGTGGGAAATATGATTATTTCTGCAAGTTTCTACTGCACTGAGATGGCTAGTAATAATTATGCATGGAAGTGAACCATATAAATATATTCTGATAAACCATATAAATATATCCTGATAAAAATAAAACAAATGCATCCCCAATCAATTTCCCACTAATTGAATCCCCAAAATACCCAGAGCCACTCCAGCATCACCAGACAAAAATGTGAGTGAGAATGGAAAAAGACAATAATCTTAAGCAGTGATGCTTAAAAATATTTTACTATGTCAACTTTATTAAGCAAGAAGCCCTAAGGCTTAGGGCCATTAGATTCACAGCCACATCATCTCTGGTCCTACCTATACTCTGTTCTCCCTGCCACATAGATGCTTCATTCTACTCACAAAAGCTTTCATCCCTACACCTCTTTCCAAGCCCACTTTCCAATCCAACCGTGTCCTCCTCTAAATTTCCTGAACCTTCTCCCTGCATATGACTCTTCTCAACAGATTTTTTTTTAAATTCAGAATCTCAAGTTCCCACATCAAGTCCACTGAGTTAGTATTTTTTAAACAAGATCTTTAGAAGCATTTCATAAACCTTTGAGTTTAGGAAGCGTGTCCTAGAAGACACCCCTTTCCTACCTTCTTTCCATGGAACTGGAGGGATCACTCCTTTTACTCTAAATGAAATTTTTACCTTTTTCTAACTCAATACTCAACCAAACCTAAGTTCTTCCCTTGCCCCATGACAACATGCAAATTACCACCCTTTCACATAGCCAAGTCTCTAGGACCAAGGAATGAAGGACTGACCTTCTTTCCCATCCCTGTTCCCTCTTTGGGACATCAAATCAGTTATATTATCAGAGACTAAGCAAGCAGTTTGGTTCAGCCTTGGAAGACTGCCATAACTATCAAGTGTTTCCACAGATACATTTGAACATTTAAGGGTCCAGCACAGATATCATATTTCTTCTCTTACACTGTATCTCACTATTGTCCACACTTTGATGATCTGTAAAATTATCAACCTCCTGTTCTTACTCAACCTATGCCACATAAGTATTCCTTAATTATTTCAAGCAATGTTCTTGTCTCCCCAATTAATTTTATGTGTTCTGAAGGCAGGGATTACACCAGTGATGTTTCTGGGTCTCATAGAGGCTAGAACAGTACTTGACACATTGTGGCTTCCAGTTAAGTCTTCTGCCTTAATTAGAATATGTTTAAATATTTCTTTGATGACTGAAGAACTTTCAGAGCCTCAGAATGCAGGTATTTTTTGTTTGCTCGTTTTTATTTTTGTTTTTGTTTTGAGACAGAGGCATTCTTTGTCACCCAGGCTGGAGTGCAGTGGTGCCATATTGGCTCACTGCAACCTTGACCTCCTGAGCCCAAATGATCCTTCCACCTCAGCCACCGGGCCCATCTAATTAAAAAAAATATTAAGAGACAGGGTCTCGCCATGTTACCCAGGCTGGTCTTGATCTCCTGGAATCCAGGCAATCCTCCCACCTTGGTGTCACAAAGTGCTAGGATTACAGGCATGAGCCACAACACCTAGCCACCACTTTGAACAATTATATTCTTACTGAATATAATAGAGAACCAAATGATTTATTATCATCAGCATCATCAAATATGCATTTCTCGCGATGATGTGTCTCATACATTTTTAGTGGAAAGAAGGGATTTTCCTGTCATTGTAATAACAGTTTTACATTGCATTTTAATACAGAAGATTTAGGTAATAAAAACAGCATGGAATCTGATGAGAAAAATATGTGACATTAAGGCATTTGTAATTATTTTGTCTTTTTTTAACTTTGGGAATTAAGAATTTTTGCTTAAATGCTGAATTTGCAAATTGAAACAGAGTTTTGGGTTTTGTTATAAAAGCAAAGTAATATTTTTATTTATTTTATAGGATTATATACTATAACAACTTGAATTTATGGTTGGATTTGACTGAATTTATGTAGATACTAATTTGAATGACTTATATACAGAAAATGTGCAATATTTTAAGTATAAAAAATTAAGCTGGAACTGTTTGCTTTTGTTTTATAGTATAAATGAAAATAACCTAGATGGCAAACTATTTAATTATTTGAGCAGAACTTATGAATGAAAGATATGTTTTAGAGCTATGTGACGGAGGGACATTTTAACTTGAACTTTTTAGTGGCAAAAGTAGTGTATAAACTAATGTTAGTATATACGCTACAAACGTGCTTAGTATGGAATATTTTTTAATGTAATTTTAAAAATGAAAGTCTTTTTTTTTTACAGTGAAGGCAAATAACACTAATTATTTTTATGGGTACAAGTGAATGATTTATTTATTACATTGACATACTTAACTATTAGCATTTTGGGGAAGCTGGATTTTCTATAAGCTTATTTTGAAAAACATGGTTTATTAAATTTTATAATAAAGTTATTAATAAAGACATAGTTGAGTTTTTATAAACACTAAATGTGTATATTTGTTATGGTTTTAAATGTTAAAGAAAAAACTTTGAAAATTAATATTGTGATAATATACATGCTTTGTGGTTGCTATTAAATTTAAGACCAAGAACAATGCCTAGAATTGTTAAATTCAAGAAAATTGAAATTTCAAGTACCCTCTCAGACTACAGTGGAATAAAACTGGAAATTAACTCCAAAGGAGTCATCAAAACTACAGAAATAAATGAAAATTAAATAATCTATTCTTAAGTGATCAGTGAGTCTATAATAAAATCAAGATAGAAATTTAAAAATTATTTGTGCTGAACAATAATAGTAGCAAAACTTATCAAAACCTCTGGGATATAGCAAAGGTGGTGCTAAGAGGGAAGTTCACAGTGTTAAATGCCTACAACAAAAAGTCTGAAAGAGTGCAAAGAGACAATCTAAGGTCACGCCTCAAGGAACTGGAGAAACAAGAACAAAACAAACTGAAACACAGCAGAAGACAAAACATAACAAAGATTAAAGTACAACTAAATGAAATTGAAACAAAAAACATAAAAGATAAATGAAACAAAAAGCTGGCTCTTGAAAAGATCAACAAAATTGATAGACCATTAGTGTGATGAACCAAGAAAAGGAGAGAGACATAAGCTCAATTAGAAATGAGATGGGAGCTGTTACAATTGATATTACAGAAATACAAAAGGTTATTCCAGGCTACTATGAACACCTACATGCACACAAACTAGAACATCTAGAAGAGATGGATAAATTCCTAGAAATATACAACGCTCTTAGATTAAACCAGGAAGAAATAGAAACTCTGAACATATCAGTAACAAGTAGTAAGATTGAAACAGTAATTTTGAAAACTGCCAACAAAATAAAGTCCAGGACAAGACAGATTCACAGCTGAATTCTCAGACATGCAAAGAAGAGTTGGTACCAATTTCACTGAAACTAGTCCAAAATAAAGAGTGAACCCTTCCCAAATCATTCCATGTCACCAGTCATTAGGGTGGTATAAGTCACCCCAATACCAAAAACAGGAAAGGACATAACAACAACAAAAAACTACAGACCAATATCTCTCATGAACATAGATGCGGAAATCCTCAACAAAATACTAGCTAACTGAATCCAACAGCATATCAGAAAGATAATCCACCATGATCAAGTGAATTTTATACCAGGGATGCAGGGATGGTATGACATATGCAAGTCAATAAATGTGATACATCGCATAAGCAGAATTTTTAAAAAAATTTACAATCATCTCAATAGAAGTAGAGAAAGCATTTGGCAAAATCCAGTATCCCTTTATGATTAAAACCCTCAGCAAAATTGGCACACAAGGGACTTACCTTAGGATAATAAAAGCTAGCTATTAGAAACCCACAGCCAGCCAGGTGTGGTGGCTCATGCCTGTAATCCCAACACTTTGGGAGGCCGAGGCAGGCAGATCACCTGAGTTCGGAAGTTCCAGACCAGCCTGACCAACATGGAGCAACCCCATCTCTACTAAAAATAAAAATTAGCAGGGCATGGTGGTGCATGCCTGTAATCTCAGCTACTTGGGAGGCTGAGGGGGCAGAATCACTTAAATCCAAGAGGCAGAGGTTGTGGTGAGCTGAGATCGTGCCATTGCACTGCAGCCTAGGACACAAGAGCAACATTCCATCTGGAAAAAATAAATAAACAAAAAGAAAGAAAGAAACCCACAGCCAACATTATACTAAACAGGGAAAAGTTGAAAACATTCTCCCTGAAAACTGAAACAAGACAAGAATGTCCACTTTCACCATTTCTATTCACCATAGTACCGAGTCCTAGCCAGAGCAGTCAGACAATAGAAAGAAATAAGGGGCGTCCACATCAGTAAAGAGGAAGTAAAACTGTCACTGTTTGCCAATGATATAATTATATACCTAGGAAACCCTAAAGACTCATTCAAAAAGCTCCTAGATCTGATAAAAGAATTCAGTAAAGTTTCAGGATACAAAATCAGTGTATACAAATTAGTAGCACTGCTATACACCAATAGCTGAGAAATTAAGCTGAAAAAAAAAATACATCAAGCTGAGATACAAATCAATAACTCAATCCCTTTTACAACAGTGGCAAAAAAAATAAAGTAAAATACATACACACATACATACCAAGAATATACCTAACCAAGGAAGTGAAAGATCTCTACAAGAAAAACTAAAAAACACTGCTGAAAGAAATAATTTATGGCCAGGCATGGTGGCTCACACCTGTAATCCCAGCACTTTGGGACACCAAGGTGGGCAGATCATGAGGTAAAGAGATCAAGACCACCCTGGCTAACACAGTGAAACCCCGTCTCTGCTAAAAATACAAAAATTAGCCGGGCGTGATCACACACGCCTGTAGTCCCAATCACTCAGGAGGCTGAAGCAAGAGAATCACTTGAACCAGGAGGCAGAGGATGCAGAGAGCCGAAATCACACCACTGCACTCCAGCCTGGGCGACAGAGCAAGACTCCATCTCAAAAAAAAAAAAAAAAAAAAAAGAAAAGAAAAAGAAAAGAAAAAAGAAATAATTTACAACACAAATAGAAACACATCTCATGCTCATGCATGGGCAGAATCAATACTGTCAAAATGACCTTACTGCCAAAAGCATCTACAGGTTTAATGTAATTCCCATCAAAGTACCATCATCATCTTCACAGAAGTAGAAAAAAATTCTAAAATTCATATGGAACCAAAAAAAAAAAAAAAGCACACGTAGCCAAGGCAAGACTAAGCAAAAACAAATCTGGAGGCATCACATTACCCAATTTCAAACGGCACTACAAGGCTATAGTTACCAAAGCAGCATGATATTGGTATAAAAATAGGCACATAGACCAATGGAATAGAGAACCTAGAAATAAAGCCAAATACCTACAGCCAACTGATCTTCAACAAAGCAAACAAAAACATAAATTGGGAAAAGGACACCCTATTCAACAAAAGGTGCTGAGACAATTGGCAAGTCACATGTAGAAGAATGAAATTGAATCCTCATCTCCCACTTTATACAAAAATTAACTCGAAAAGGACCAAAGACTTAAATCTAAGACCTGAAACCATAAAAATTGTAGAACATAGTATTGGAAAAAGTTTTCTAGACATTAGCTTAGGGAAAGAGTTTGTGACCGAGAACCCAAAAGCAAATGCAACAAAAACAAAAATAGATAGGACCTAATTAAACTACAAAGTGTCTACACAGCAAAAGAAATAATCAGCAGAGCAAATAGACAACCAACAGAGCAGGAGAAAATATTTGCAAACTCTGCATCAAACAAAGGACTAATATTGAGAAATAATAAGTAACTCAAATCAGCAAGAAAATAAATTCCATCAAAATGTGGGAAAGGTCATAAATAAACAATTCTCAAAGCAGATATACAAATGGTCAATAAGCGTATGAAAAAAAATGCTCAACATCACTAATCAAGAAAATGCAAATTAAAACCACAATGAGATACGACCTTACTCCTGCAAAAATGGCCACAATTTAAAAATCAAGGCCAGGCATAGTGGCTCATGACTGTAATCCCTACACTTTGGGAGACTAAGGTGGGTGGATTACTTGAGCTCAGGAGTTCAAGACAAGCCTGGGAGCATGGAAATACCCCATCTCTACAAAACAATTACCTGGTGTGTTGCCATACACCTGTGGTCCCAGGAACTTGGGAGGTTGAGATAGAGGGATCACTTCAGCCCAAAAGGTGGAGGTTGCAGTGATGAAATCAAGACACTGCCCTCCAGCCTGGGTAACAGAGTGAGACTGTCTCAAAAAGAAAAAAAGAATAAAACAATATTAAATGTTGGCATGGGTGTGGTGAAAAGGTAAACTTTTACACTACCGGTAGGAATGTAAATTAGTACAACTTCTATAGAAAATAGTATGAAGACTCCTTAAAGAACTAAAAGTAGAACTACCATTTGATCCAGCAATCCCACTACTGGGTACCTACCCAGAGGAAAACTAAAAATTATTATATGAAAAAGACATTTGCACACACATGTTTATTGCAGCACAATTTGCAGTTGCAAATATATGGAACCAGCCTAAATGTCCATCAACCAACAAGTGGATGGAGAAATATATTATATATACACCATGGAATACAACTCAGCCATAAAAAGGAACAAAATAATGGCATTCACAACAACCTGGATGAAGTTAGAGACCATTATTCTAAGTGAAGTACAGGAAGAGAAAACCAAATTTCGTATGTTCTTACTTATAAGTGGGAGCTAAGCTATGAGGATTCAAAGGCATAAGAATGACACAATTGACTTTGGGACTCAGGGGAAAGGGTGAGTGGGGGGTGAGGAATTAAAGACTACATCTTAGGTATAGTGTACACTGCTCAGATGACAGGTGCACCAAAATCTCAGAAATTATGACTAAATAACTTATTCATGTAACCAAAACCACCTGTTCTCTCAAAACTATTGAAATTTAATAAAAAGAAGTCCGGGCACTGTGGCTCACACCTGTAATCCTGGCACTTTGGGAGGTCAAGGTGGGTGGATCACCTGAGGTCAGGAGTTCAAGACCAGCCTGGCCAACATGGTGAAACCCTGTCTCTACCAAAAATACAAAAATTAGCCAGGCATGGTCCTGGGCACCTGTAATCACAGCTACTCAGGAGGCTGAAGTAGGGGAATTGCTTGAACCTGGGAGGCAGAGGTTTCAGTGAGTGGACATCGTGACATTGCACTCTAGCCTGGGCAACAGAGCAAGAATCCAAGAAGGAAGGAAGGAAGGAAGGAAGGAAGGAAGGAAGGAAGGAAGGAAGGAAGGAAGGAAGGAAGGGAGGAAGGGAGGAAGGGAGGAAGGGAGGAAGGGAGGAAGGGAGGAAGGGAGGAAGGAGAGGGAGGGAGGGAGGGAGGGAGGAAGGGAGGAAGGAGGGAAGGAAGGAAGGAAGGAAGGAAGGAAGGAAGGAAGGAAGGAAGGGAAAGAAAGGGAAATTTAATAAAAATAATGAAGAAAGAAATTTAAAAAGAAAACAAAACCTCTGAGAAATATGAAATTATATAGGGAAACCAAATCTATGCCTCAATGGCATTCCTGAAAGAGAAGGCAAGAGAGCAAGCAACTTGGAAAACATATTTGACGATATAGTTCATAAAAATTTTCCCAATCTCACTAGTCAGGTTGGCATGCAAATTTAAGAAATTCAAAAAACCCTGTGAGATTATTATAAAAGATAACAGTACATAATCATAATGGGCTCAAACCAACAAGGAGACTTAACTATCCAAAATATATATGCACCCAACATTAGAGCACTCAGTTTTTAGAGATCTTCAAAGAGATTTAGAGAACCACATAATCTCCAAGACACGTAGTCATCAGATTTTGTAAGGTTAATGTGAAAGGAAAAATCTTAAAGGCAGTTACAGAGAAGGGGCAGATCACTTAAAAATAAAACCCAATTAGGCTAAAAGAAGGCCTTTCAGTGAAAACCTGACAAGAAAGAAATTGGAGGCCTTTTTTTAATATCTTTTTTAAAAAAGAAATTCCAACCAAGAATTTCATATATCACTAAATTGAGCTTCATAAACAAAGCAGAAATGAAATCCTTTTCAGACAAGTAAATACTAAGGAAATTCATTACCACTAGACCTTACTTGCCAGAGGTCTGAAAGGAAGTGCTAAACATGGAAATTAAAGAATACCTGCCACTACAAAAATGCACTTAAGTGCATACCTAACTGACACTATAAAGGCAACTATACCAATCAAGTTTACATAACAACCAGCTAACAGCATGTTGACAAGATTAAATTCTCACAAATCAATATTGACTCTGAATATAAGTGGGCTAAAAAATGACTCACTTAAAAGGCAGAGATAGAGTGGCAAGATGCAAAAAGAAACAAGACTCAACTGTCTGCTGTCTTCAAGAGACCCATTTCACAAGTAATGATACTCATAGGCTCAAAGTAAAAGATAGAGGAAGGCAAATGGAAAACAAAACAGAGCAGGTGTTGCTATTCTTGTATCAGATAAAACAGGCTTTAAACCAACCTTGATTTAAAAAGGCAAAGAAGGGTATTATGTAATGATAAAGGTCTCCATCCAACAAGAAAACTTCACTATCCTAAATAAATGCCCACTCAACACTGGAGCACCAAGATTCATGAAGCAAATTCTTAGAAATCTATGAAGAGATTTAGACAACCACAATATAATACTGGGGGACTTCAACACCCCACTGACAGCATTACACAGATCATCAAGGCAGAAGACTAACAAGTGTATTCTGAACTTAAACTTTACACTTGACCAATTGGACCTAATAGACATCTAAGGGATATTCAACCAACAATAACATAATAAATACTTTTCTCATGTGGAAGCAGCACATACTCCAAGATCAACCACATGCTCAGCCATGAAGAATGTACCAAAAATTTTTAAAAATCAAAATCATGCCAACCACAGTCTTAGACTGTATTAGTCCATTTTCATCATTATAAAGTATATCTGAGATTATTTTATTTAAATAAAAGTTTAATTGTCTCATGATTTTGCAGACTGTACTGGAAGCATAGTGGCAGCAATTGCTTCTGGTGAGAGTCCCAGGAAGATTGCAGTCATGGCAGAAAGCAAAGGGGAGCCGTGAATCAAATGGTGAAAGAGGGAGCAAGAGAGGGAAAATGGGGAGGTCACTTTGAAACAACCAGATCTCATGTTAACTAACTGAGAGAAAACTCACTTATCACCAAAAGGCCGGTGCTAAACTATTCATATGGAATTCAATCCCATGATCCAATTACCTCCCACAAAGTCCCTCCTCCTACACTGAGAATCACATTTCACCATGACATTTGGAGGGTACAAACATCCAAACTATATCATTCCACCTCTGGCCTTCTCATGCCCTTCTCAAATTTCAAAATAGAATTATGTCTTTGCAATAGTTTCTCAAGGTCAATAGCTCCTCAGCATTAACTCAAAAGTCTGAAGTCTCAAGTATCATCTGGAAATGAGTTTCTTTCTTTCTTTTATTATTATTATTATTATTATACTTTAAGTTCTAGGGTACATGTGCATAATGTGCAGGTTTATTATATATGTATACTTGTGCCATGTTGGCGTGCTGCACCCATCAACTCGTCAGCACCCATCAACTCATCATTTACATCAGGTATAACTCCCAATGCCATCCCTCCCCCCTCCCCCCTCCCCATGATAGGCCCTGGTGTGTGATGTTCCCCTTCCCGAGTCCAAGTGATGTCATTGTTCACTTCCCACCTATAAGTGAGAACATGCGGTGTTTGGAGTTTCTGTCTTCCACCCATGAGCCTGTGTAACCCAGAAAAGGTATTTACTTTCAAGCTGAAATGGTGGTACAGGCATTGAGTAAACATTCCCATTCCAAAAAGGAGAAATTGACCTAAAGGAAGGGGCAATAGGCCCCACACAAGTTTGAAATCCAATAGGGTCATCATTAAATCTTAGATCTCCAAACTAATCTGTCTTGACACAATTTTCCACATCCCAGTATGAGGAGTAGGCTCCAAAAGCCTTGTGGCTTTGCAGTGTGGTACAGGCTACTCTCACTGGTTGGAGTTAAATGCTTATGGCTTTTCTAGGGAGAGAATACAAGCTGCCAGTGAATCTACCCTTTTATATTCTGAAGGATGGTGGCCTCCTTCCCACAGCTTCGCTAGGCAGTGTCCTGACAGGGAATCTGTATGGGGGTTCCAATCCCACATTACCCTGAGCCTTTGCCCTGGTAGAGCTTCTCTGTTGGGACTCTACCCCTGTGGCATGCTTCTACCTAGGCTTTTCCATACCACTTCTGAAATCCAGATGGAAGCTGCTAAGCCTTCTTCACACTCATATTGTGAGCATCTACAGACTCAACACTACATGGAAACCACCAAGGCTTATGGGCTGCACCCTCCAGAGTTGTGGCCAAAGTTGGACCTGGGACTATTTGAGCTGAGGCTGAAGCCCGAGTGGCTGGAATACAGGGAGTACTGTCCTGGGCATGTGGCTTGGCCAACAAATCATTTTTCTCTTCCTCTTAGGCCTCTGGGCAAGAAATGGAAGGGGCTGCCATGAAGTCTCTGAAATGCCTTTGAGTACTTTTCCCTCATTGTCTTGGATTTTAGCACTTGACTCCCTTTTAGTCATGCTATACTCCTTAGCAAGTGGTTGCTCCACAGCCCATTTGAATTTCTCTCTTGCTTTTTGTTATTGTGGCATGGAAAGGTTGCAAATTTTCCAAACTTTTACACTCTGCTTCCCTTTAAGTATAAGTTTTAAGTCATTCATTCGCTCCTGCATCTGAGCATAGACTGGTAGAAGCAGCCAGATCATATTTTGAATACTTTGGAAGTTCCTTCCACAAGTCATTCTAAATAATTACTCTTAATTTCAAACTTCCACAGATCTCTAGGATATGGACACAATGCAGCCAAGCTCTTTGCAAAGGCATAACACACATGACCTTTTATCTAGCTTCTAATAAGTTTCTTATTTCCATCTAAGACCTCATCAGCCTAGACTTCACTGAACTTATCACTATCAACATTTTGGTCACAATTTTTTAACCAGTCTCTAAGAAATTCCAAACTTCTCTCATCTTCCTGTCTTCCTTTAAGCCCTCCAGACTCTTCCAATGTCTTCTTATTACTTGTATCAAAGCCACTTCCACATCTTCGAGTATCTTTATAGCAATGCCCCCTCCTCAGTACCAATTTTCTGTATTCATCTATTTTGTGTCACTGTAAAGAAATCGTTGAGAATAAGTAATTTATTTTTTAAAAAGTTTAATTGGCTTATGGTACTGTAGACTGTACAGAAAGCATAGTGCTGGCATCTGCTTCTGGTGAGTGTCTCAGGAAATTTACAATCATGATGGAAGGCAAATGAGAGCCAGCATATCACAAGGCAAGTGAAGGAGTAAGAGAGGGAGAAGAGGAAGGTCCCAGACTCTTTTAAACAACTAGATCTCACATAAACTAACTGAGCTAGAACTCACCTATCACCAAGGGGATAGTGCTAAACCTCTATGTGGGATCTGACCCCATGATCCAATTACTTCCCACCAGGCTCCTGTTCCAACATTGAGAATCTCATTTCAACAGGATATTTAGAGAGAACGAACATCCAACCATATCATGGACAACAGTGCAACAAAAATACAAACCAATATCAAGAAGATCAATTAAAACCATACAGTAACATGGAAGTTAAACAACCTGGTCCTGAATGCCTTTTCAGTAAAAAAGAAAAAAATAAATTAAGACAGAAATTTAAAGAGTTCTGGAAAACTAATGAAAACAGAGATACAACCTAGTAAAATTTTGTGACACAGCTAAATCAGTGTTAAGAATAATTTTAGCACTAAATGCCTACATCAAAAAATTAGAAAGATCATGCATTAACAACCTATGTTGCTCCTCAAGGAACTAGAAAAAAAGCAAACCAACCCCAAAGCTAACAGAAGAAAAGGAATATCTAAAATCAAACCTGACATAAACAAAATTGAGACACTAAAATCCATACAATAATTAATGCAACCAAAAGACAATTTTGATTATTCAAAAGATTAAACAAGATTGACAGACTGCTAGCTAGATTAATAAAGAAAAAAAGAAAGAAGATCCAAATAATTACAACCAGAAATGACAAAAGCAGCCTTAAAACTAACCCAACAGAAATACAAAAAATCATCAGACACTATTACAAACACCTATTGCACACAAACTAGAAAACTTAGAAGAAATGGGTAAACTCCTGGAAATACAAAGCCTCTGAAGAATGAACTAGGAAGAAATTAAAAGCCCAAACAGACTAATAATGAGTTCCAATAATAAAAGGCCTACAACACAAATAAGATCCTAGGCCAGATGGATTCACAGCTAAATTCTACCAGATGAACAAAGAAGAGCTAATACCAATCCTACTGAAATTATTCTAAGAAATCCAGGAGTAGGGACTTCTCCCTAACTCGATCTAGGAAGCTAGCACCATTGTGATGCCAAATCCTGGCAGAGACACAATGACAAAAGAAAACTTTAGGCCACTATTCCTGATCAACATAGACACAAACATCCTAGTGGGACTCTGTGTGGCATTTGGCCCCTGCCCTGAGATCTGTGGAGCTTTGAACTTGAGAGAGGTGATTCAGCATATCTGGTGGAAGAAATTTCCAAGCAGCAAAGCATTCAAGAGGTGACTTGGGTGCTCCTAAAACCATTCAGTTTTATACATTCACAAAGGTATGGTTTGGAATTGGAACTTATATTTAAAAGAGAAACAGAGCATAAATTTTCTGAGGTTCAATTCAAGCTTGCAGCAGAAATTTGCATAAGTAATGAGGAGCCAAATGTTAATCACCGAGACAATGGGGAAAATGTCTCCGGGGCATTTCTGAGGTCTTCATGGTAGCCCCTCCCATCATAGGCCTGAAGGCCTGGAAGGAAGAAATGGTTTCATGGGCCAGACCCAGGTCCTTGCTGCTTTGCACAGTCTCAGGACTTGGTGCCCTGCATCCTAGCCATGGTTGAAATGGGCCATCATGCAGCTCAGGCCATTGTTTCAGAAGGCACCTCATCGAGCTGTGATAAGAGGACCACCATCCTCCAGACCCCAGAATGGCAGATCCACCAAGAGCTTGCACCGTGCACCTGGAAATGCTGTAGGCACTCAACACTAGCCCATTAAAATATCTGAGAGTCGGGGTCATACCCTGCAAAGCCACAGGGGTGGAGCTACCCAAGGCCATGGGAACCCACCTTTTGCATCAGTGTGACCCAGATGTGAGACATGGAGTCGAAGGAGATCATTTCAGAGCTTTAAGATATGACTGCTCTGCTGGATTTTTGATTTGCATAGGGCCTATAGACCCTTTGTTTGGCCAAGTTTGCCCATTTGAAATGAATGTATTTGGGGGGTGTTCCAAGATGGCAAAATTGGAACAGCTCTAGTCTGCAGCTCCCAGTGTGATCGATGCAGAAGATGGGTGATTTCTGCATTTCCAACTAGGGTACCTGGTTCATCTTGTTGGGACTGGTTGGACATTGGGTGCAGCCCATGGAGGGCAAGCTGAAGCAGGGCAGGGTGCCGCCTCACCCAGGAAGTGCAAGGGGTTGGGGGATTTCCCTTTCCTAGCCAAGGGAAGCCATGACAGAGTACCTGGAAAAACAGGTGCTCCCACACAAATATTGCACTTTTCCCAAGGTCTTAGCAACTGGCAGACAAGATGATTCTCCCATACCCACAGAGCCTTGCTCACTGCTAGCACAGCAGTCTAAGATCGATCCACAAGGTGGCAGCCTGACTGGGGAAGGGTCATCCGCCATTGCTGAGGCTTGAGTAGGTAAACAAAGCAGCCAGCAAGCTCAAAGTGGACGGAGCTCACTGCAACTCAACAAAGCCTACTGCCTCTAGACTGTGGGCAGGGCATAGCTATACAAAAGGCAGCAGACAACTTCTGCAGACCTAAACGTCCCTGTCTGACAGCTCTGAAGAGAGCAGTGGTTCTCCCAGCATGGCGTTTGAGCTCTGAGAACGGACAGACTGACTCCTCAAGTAGGTCCCTGACCCCTGTGTAGCCTAACTGGGAGACACTTCTCAGTAGGGGCTGACAGACACCACATATGGGCAGCTGCCCCTCTGGGATGAAGCTTCCAGAGGAAGGATCAGGCAGCAATATTTACTGTTCAGCAATAGTTGCTGTTCTGCGGCCTCCACTGGTGATACCCAGCCAAACAGGGTCTGGAGTGGAACTCCAGCAAACTCCAACAGACCTGCAGCTGAGGGACCTGACTGTTAGAAGGAAAACTAACAAACAGAAAGGAATAGCATCAACATCAACAAAAAAAAACATCTACACCAAACCCCATCTGCAGGTCACCAACATCAAAGACCAAAGGTAGATAAAACCACAAAGATGGGGAGAAACCAGAGGAGAAAAGCTGAAAAATCTAAAAATCAAAGCACCTCTTCTCCTCCAAAGGATTGCAGCTCCTTGCCAGCAATGGAATAAAGCTGGACAGAGAATGACTTTGATGAGTTGACAGAAGTAGGCTTCAGAAGGACGATAATAACAAACTTCTCCAAGCTAAAGGAGGATGTTTGAACCCATCACAAGGAAGCTAAACACCTTGAAAAAAGATAAGATGAATGGCTAACTAGAGTAAACAGTGTAGAGAAGACCTTATGACCTGATGGAGCTGAAAACTATGGCATGACAACTTGGTGATGCACGTACTAGCTTCAATAGCCAATTCCATCAAGTGGAAGAAAGGGTATCAGAGATTGAATATCAAATTAATGAAATAAAGGGAGAAGACAAAGTTACAAAAAAAAAAGAGTAAAAGAAATGAACAAAGCCTCCAAGAAATATGGGACTATGTGAAAAGACCAATTCTACATTTGATTGGAGTATCTGAAAGTGATGGGGAGAATGGAACCAAGTCGGAAAACACTCTTCAGGATATTATCCAGGAGAACTTCTCCAACCTAGCAAGGAAGGCCAACATTCAAATTCAGGAAATACAGAGAACACCACAAAGATACTTCTTGAGAAGAGCAACCCCAAGACACATAAATGTCAGATTCACCAAGGTTGAAACGAAGGAAAAAGTGTTAACAGCAGCCAGAGAGAAAGATCGAGTTACCCACAAAGGGAAGCCCATCAGACTAACAGCAGATCTCTCGGCAGAAACCTTGCAAGCCAGAAGAGAGAGAGGACCGATATTCAACACCCTTAAAGAAAAGAATTTTCAACCCAGAATTTCATATCCAGCCAAACCAGGCTTCATAAGTGAAGGAGAAATAAAATCCTTTACAGACAAGCAAATGCTGGGAGATTTTCTCATCACCAGGCCTGCCTTACAAGAGCTCCTGAAGGAAGCACTAAACATGGAAAGAAACAACTGATACCAGCCCCTGCAAAAGCATGCCAAATTGTAAATACCATCGATACTATGAAGCAACTACATCAATTAATGGGCAAAATAACCAGTGAACATCATAATGACAGGATTAGATTCACACATAAAAATATTAACATCAAATGTAATTGGGCTTAATGCCCCAATTAAAAGACAAAGACTGGCAAATTGGATGAAGAGTCAAGACCCACCAGTGTGCTGTATTCAGAAGATCAATCTCATGTGCAAAGACGCACATAGGCTCAAAATAAAGGGATGGAGGAAGATCTACAAAGAAAATGGAAAGCAAAAAAAAAGCAGGGGTTGCAATCCTAGTCTCTGATTAAACAAACTTTAAAACAACAAAGATCAAAAGAGACAAAGAAAGCCACTACATAATGGTAAAGGAATCAATTCAACAAGAAGAGCTAACTATCCTAAATATACATACACCCAATACAGGAGCACCCAGATTCATAAAGCAAGTCCTTAGAGACCTACAAAGTGACTTAGACTCCCACACAATAATAATGGGAGACTTTAACACCCCACTGTCAGTATTAAACAGATCAACAAGACAGACAGTTAACTAGGATATCCAGGACCTGAACTTGGCTCTGCAACAAGCAGACCTAATATACATCCACAGAACTCTACACCCCAAATCCACAGAATATACATTCTTCTCAGCACCACATTGCACTTATTCTAAAATTGACCACATAATTGGAAGTAAAGCACTCCTTAGCAAGTATAAAAGAACAGAAATCACAACTAACTGTCTCTCAGACCACAGTGCAATCAAATTAGAACTCAAGATTTAGAAACTCAAAACCACACAACTACATGGAAACTGAACAACTTGCTCCTGAATGACAACTGGGTAAATAACGAAATGAAGGCAGAAATAAAGATGTTCTTTGAAACCAATGAGAACAAAGACACAATATATCAGAATCTCTGGGACACATTTAAAGCAGTGTGTACAGGGAAATTTATAGCACTAAATATCCACAAGAGAAAGGAGGAAAGATCTAAAATTGACACCCTAATGTCACAATTAAAAGAACTAGAGAGGCAAGAGCAAAGAAATTCAAAATCTAGCAGAAGGTAAGAACTAACTAAGATCAGAGGAGAACTGAAAGAGATAGAGAGACAAAAAACCTTTCAAAAAATCAATGGATCCAGGAGCTGGTTTTTAAAAAGATTAACAAAATTGATAGAATGCTAGCAAGGCTAATAAAGAAGAAAAGAGAGAAGAATCTAATAGATGCAATAAAAAATGATAAAGGGGATAACACCACCAATCCCACAGAAATACAAACTACCGTCAGAGAATACTATACACACCTCTATGTAAATAAACTAGAAAATCTAGAAGAATGGATAAGTTCCTGGACACACACACCCTCCCAAGACTAAACCAGGAAGAAGTTGAATCTCTGAATAGACCAATAATGGGCTCTGAAATTGAGGCAATAATTAATAGCCTACCAACCAAAGAAAGTCCAGGACCAGACAGATTCACAGCCGAATTCTACCAGACGTACAAGGAGGAGCTGGTACCATTCTTTCTGAAAATATTCCAATCAATAGAAAAAGAGGGAATCCTCCCTAACTCATTTTATGAGGCCAACATCATCCTGATACCAAAGCCTGGCAGAGACACACACAAAAAAACAGAGAATTTTAGACCAATATCCCTGATGAACATCGATGTAAAAATCCTCAAGAAAATAGTGGCAAACTGAATCCAGCAGCACATCGAAAAGCTTATCCACCACTATCAAGTCAGCTTCATCCCTGGGATGCAAGGCTGGTTCAACATGCACAAATCCATCACATAATAAATGTAATCCGTCACATAAACAGAACCAATGACCAAAACCACATGAGTATCTCAATAGATGCAGAAAAGGCCTTCCGCAAAATTCAACAGCCCTTCATGCTAAAAACTCTCAATAAAATAGGTATTGATGGAAAGTATCTCAAAATAATAAGAGCTATTTATGACACACCCACAGTCAATATCATACTGAATGGGCAAAAACTGGAAACATTCCCTTTGAAAACTGGCACAAGACAAGGATGCCCTCTATCACCACTCCTATTCAACATAGTTTTGGAAGTACTGGCCAGGGCAATCAGTCAAGAGAAAGAAATAAAGGGTATTCAATTAGGAAATGAAGAAGTCAAATTTCCCTGTTTGCAGACGACGTGATTGTATATTTAGAAAATCCCGTTGTCTCTGCCCCAAAATCTCCTTAAACTGAAAAGCAACTTCAGCAAAGTCTCAGGATACAAAATCAATGTGCAAAAATCACAAGCATTCCTATCAATCATTAACAGACAAACAGCCAAATCATCAGTGAACTCCCATTCACAACTGCTACAAAGAGAATAAAATACCTAGGAATCCAACTTACAAGGGATGTGAAAGACCTCTTCAAGGAGAATGACAAACCACTACTCAACAAAATAAAACAGGACACAAATAAATGGAAGAATATTCCATGCTGATGGATAGGAAGAATCAATATTGTGAAAATGGACATATTGCCCAAAGTAATTTATAGATTCAATGCTATCCCCATCAAGCTACCAACGACTTTCTTCACAGAATTGGAAAAAAACTACTTTAAAGTTCATATGGAACCAAAAAAGAGCCCACACAGCCAAGACAATCCTAAGCCAAAAGAGCAAAGCTGGAGGCATCACGCTACCTGACTTCAAACTATACTACAAGGCTACAGTAACCGAAACAGCATGGTACTGGTACCAAAACAGAGATCTAGACCAATGGAACAGAACAGAGGTCTCAGAAATAGCACCAAACATCTATAACCATCTGATCTTTGACAAACCTAACAACAACAAGAAATGGGGAAAGGATCCCCTATTTAATAAATGGTGCTGGCAAAACTGACTAGCCATATGTAGAAAGTTTAAACTGGATCCCTTTCTTACACCTTATACAAAAATTAATTCAAGATGGATTAAAGACTTAAATGTTACAACTAAAACCATAAAAACCCTAGAAGAAAACCTAGGCAATACCATTCAGGACATAGGCATGAGCAAGGACTTCATGACTAAAACACAAAAAGCAATGGCAACAGAAGCCAAAATAGACAAAAGGGATCTAATTAACCTAAAGAGCTTCTGCATGGAGAAAGAAACTATCATCAGCATGAATAGGCAACCTACAGAATGAGATAAAATTTTTGCAATATACCCATCTACAAAGAACTAATATCCAGAATCTACAAAGGACTCAAACAAATTTACAAGGAAAAAACAAACAACCCCATCAAAAAGTGGTCAAAGGATATGAACAGACACCCCTGAAAAGAAGACATCTATGCGGCCAACAGACACAGGAAAAAATGTTCATCATCACTGGTCATCAGAGAAATGTAAATCAAAACCACAATGAGATACCATCTCACACCAGTTAGAATGGCAATCATTAAAAAGTCAGGAAACAACAGTTGCTGGAGAGGATGTGGAGAAATAGGATCGCTTTTGCGCTGATGGTGGGAGTGTAAATTAGTTCAACCATTGTGGAACGTAGTGTAGTGATTCCTCAAGGATCTAGAACTAGAATTACCATTTGACCCAGCAATCCCATTACTGGGTATATACCCAAAGGATTATAAATCATGCTACTATAAAGACACATGCACACGTATGTTTATTGCAACATTATTCACAATAGCAAAAACTTGGAACCAACCCAAATGTCCATCAATGACAGACTGGATTAAGAAAATGTGGCACATATACACCATGTAATACTAGGCAGCCATAAAAAAAGATGAGTTCATGTCCTTTGCAGGGACATGGATGAAGCTGGAAACCATCATTCTCAGCAAACTATCACAAGGATAGAAAACCAAACACCACATATTCTCACTCGTAAGTGGGAATTGAACAATGAGATCACTTGGACACAGGGCGGGGAACATCACACACCAGGGCCTGTTGTGGGGTAGGGGGCTGGGGGAGGGATAACACTAGGAGAAATATCTAATGTAAATGACAAGTTGATGGGTGCAGCAAACCAACATGACATATGAATACCTATGTGTCAAACCTGCACATTGTGCACATGTACCCTAGAGCTTAAAATATAATAATAATTAACAAAACAAATTGGTACATTTATCCAATATCTGTACTCTCATTGTATCTAGGAAGTAACTAACTTGTTTTTTATTTTACAGGCTCATAGGTGGAAGGGACTTCCCTTGTCTCAGATGAGACTTTGGACTGTGGAATTTTGAGTTAATGGTGAAATGAGTTAAGATATTGGGGGACTGTTGGGAAGGGATGATTGGTTTTGAAATGTGAGGATGTGAGTTTGGGAGGATCCAGGGGTAGAATAATATGGTTTGGCTGTGTCCCCACCCAAATCTCACCTTGAATCATAGTTCTCATAATGCCCACATGTTGTGGGAGGGACCCAGTGGGAAGTAATTGAATCATATGGGCAAGTTTTTCCCATACTGTTCTTATGGTAGTGAATAAGCGTCACGAGATCTGATGGTTTTATAAAGGACAGTTCTCCTGCACATGCTCTCTTGCCTGCTGCCCTGTGAGATGTGCCTTTGCTCCTCATTCACCTTCTACCATGATTGTGAGGCCTCCCCAGCCACGTGGAAATGTGAGTTCATTAAACCTAATTTTCTTTATAAATTATCCAGTCTCAGGTATGTCTTTTTTTTTCTTTTAAATTCTAGGGTACATGTGAACAATGTGCAGGTTTGACACATAGGTATACATATGTCATGTTGGTTTGCTGCACTCATTAACTCGTCATTTACATTAGGTATATCTCCTAATGCTATACCTCCTCCCTCCCCCCACCCCACGACAGGCCCTGGTGTGTGATGTTCCCCTTCCTGTGTCCAAGTGTTCTCATTGTTCAATTCCCAGCTATGAGTGAGAAGATGTGGTGTTTGGTTTTTTGTCCGTGCAATAGTTTGCAACTATGCAGTCAGGTGTGTCTTTATTAGCAGCATGAGAATGGACAAAAACACCCTGTTTGTGGATGACATGATACTATATCCAGAAAACCCCATAGTCTCTGCCCCAAAGCTTTTTGATTTTGCAAACAACTTCAGCAAAGTTTCAAGATACAAAATAAATGTACAAAATTCAGAAGCATTTCTATACACCGATAACATCCAAGCTCAGGGCCAAATCAAGAATGCAATCCTATTTATAATAGCCACAAAAACATTAAAATACCTGGGAATACAAGGAGGTGAGAAATCTCTACAACAAGAGTTACAAAACACTGCTCAAAGAAACAAGAGACAACACAAACAACAGGAAAAACATCCATACTCATAGATAGGAGGAATCAATATTGTTAAAATGGCCATGTTTCCCAAAGTAATATACAGATTCAATGCTGTTTCTATCAAACTACCAATGATATTCTTCACAGAGTTAGAAATAACTATTCAAAATTTATTTGGAATAAAAAATGGATCTGAATCACCAAACCAATCCTAAGCAAAAAGAACAAAGCTGGAGTCGTCACACTACCAATAGGCAAATCACAAAATCACAAAAATGAATAATAAACATATTAAATTTTTCAATCTCATTAAACAAGCAAATGCAAAGTACATTATAAGATGTCACTTTCTTCCATAAAATTGGCAAAGATGTTTTTGTTTTTTAAGTTAAATTTATTGAGATATAATTTATATATTCATCTTTTTCACCAAAGCATCTAGTCATGTGATCACATCACAATTAAGATGTGTAGAATATTGTGATTACCATGAAAATTTCCCTTGTACCACTCTGTAGTCTACCCCCTCCTCCCATGACTTCCAGCCCCTTGCAATCACCAATCTTTATTCTCTCGATATGTAGTTTTGTGTTTTACAAAATGTTATATCAAAAGAATAATAGCCAGCCTTTTCAGTCTGGCTTCTATCCTTAGCATAATGCTTTTTCTTTGTAATTTTAACCTCTATTTTAGATGTGGGTGGTACATGTTCATGTTTGTTACATGGGAATATTGCATGATGCTAAGGTTTGGGGTACAGATCTCTTTACCCTGAGCATAGTACCCAACATGTAGTTTTGCAACCCTTGCCCCCTCCCTGCCTCCTCCTTCTAGTCATCTGCAGGGCCTATTGTTCCCATGTCTATATCCATATGTGCTCAGTATTCAACTTCCACTTACAGTAAGTGAGAAACCACAATATTCAGTTTCCTGTTCCTACATTAATTAACTGAGTAATATGGCCTCCTACTGTATCCATGTTGCTGCAAAGGACATGATTTCATTCTTTCTTATGGTTGCATAGTATTCTCTGGTGTATATATGTACTACATTTTCTTCATTCAATATACCATTGATTCTATGTGACAAAGATTTTTTAAAATCTTACTATCTTTAAAGATTAGATACAGTGTACATTTCTTGGGTGACAAGTCCACTAAAGTCTCAGAATTTGCCACTATATAATTCATTTATGTAACAAAGAAACACTTGTACCCAAAAAGCTATTGAAATAAAAATTTAAAAAACTAAACTAAAATAAAATCTCAATATCTGCTCTTATTAAGGAGTTCAGGGACTATAAATTCTTGTTCTTCTAGTGGAAGAAGAAATTAATATTTTTCTAAGATCAATTTTGAAATATGTATACAAGTTTTGATTATTTGAGAGATTTATCTGAAGGCAATAATTGTCAATGAACACAAAGTTTTGCCACAATAAAGCAACATTGATTTTTTAAAAAGCAAAAATTGGATACAGCTTCAAAATTGCTTCTAACATGAGACTAATCAAATAAATCTGGGTTCTAAAATGGAAAACTAGGTGTATTAGCCCATTTTCACACTGCTGATAAAGACATACCCGAGACGAGGCAACTTACAAAAGAAAGAGGTTTATTGGACTTACAGTAGGTTGGGGAGGCCTCACAATCATGGTGGAAGGTGAAAGCCACGTCTCACATGGCAGCAGACAAGGGAAGGGAGCTTGTGCAGGGAAACTCCTGTTTTTAAAACCATCAGATCTTGTGAGACTTATTCACTATCACAAAAACAGCATGGGAAAGACCCACCCCCATGATTCAATTACCTCCCACCAGGTCCCTCTCACAACACGTGGGAATTCCAGATGAGATCTGGGTGAGGACACAGCCAAACCATGCTACTAGACAATCATTTAAAAACGACATTGTGTAAATAGGCATAGAATGGTATATTTTTTAGGGCAGTAAATCTACTCCATATGAAACTACATTGGTGGTACATGTCACAAAGATTTTTCCAAACCCAAAGAATATACAGTACAAAGAGTGAACCCTAATGTAAGCTACGGACTTTGAGTGTAGGTTCATCAATTTTAACAAATTACAACCTCCACCCTACTGGTGGGGGATGTTGATAATGGAGGAAGATACCTGATATAGTCTGGATATTTTTTCTTGCCCAAACCTCTTGTTGAAATGTAATCCCAGTGCTGAAGGTGGGGCCTAATGGGACATATTTGGATCATGGGGACAGATCCCTCATGGCTTGTTTCTGTCTTCACAGTAGTGAGTTCTCATGAGATCTGGTCATTTAAAAGTGTGTGGCATCTCCCCACTTTTCTCCTGCTCTAGCCATGTGACACTCCTCCTCCTTCACCTTCTTTCATGACTGTAAGCTTCCTGAGGCCTCCTCAGAAGCCAAGCAGCTGTCAGCACCATGTTTTCTGTACAAAATGCAGAGCTGTGAGCCTACTAAACCTCTCTTCTTTGTAAATTACCCAGTATGAGGTATTTCTTTATAGCAATGCAAGAACAGCCTAACACAGAAAATTGGTACCACAAGTGAGGTATTGCTATAAAGATATCTAAAAATGTGGAAGCAACTTTGGAACTGGGTAACAGGCAAAGATTGTAAGAGTTTGAAGGGCTCAGAAGAAGATAGGAAGATGAAAGAAAGTTTGGAACTTCTTAGAGACGGGTTAATGGTTGTTACCAAAACACCAATAGTGATTTGGACAGTGAAGTCCAGGCTGATGAGGTCTCAGATGGAAATGAGGAACTTATGGGGGAGCAAAAGTCATGTGTGTTATACCTTAGCAAAGTGCTTGGCTGCATTTGTTCATTCCCTAGAGATCTGTAGAAATTTTAACTTCCATGAAGATTTAGGGCATCTGGCAGAATAAACTTCTAAACAGCAAAGTGTTGAAGATGTGGCCTGGCTGATTACAACAGCCAATGCTCAGATGCAGGAGCAAGAAACTGACTTAAAGTTGGAAGCTGTATTTAAAAGAAAAGCAGAATTTACACGTTTGGAAAATTTGTGGCCTGGCCATGTGAAAGAGAAAGAAAACGTTTTTTTGGAAGAGGAATTTTTTGGAAGTGGGCTGTGGAGCAACCACTTGTAAGAGATATTTGCATAACTAAAAGGGAGCAAAGTGAAGACACTGGGTAAAAGACCTCAAAGGCATTTCAGAGTACTTTACAGCAACCTCTCCCATCATAGACCCAGAAGCCTGTGGGGAATGATTTCAGGTCCAGGCCCAATGCTCTGATGTCCTGCACAGCCTTGGGACACTGCTCCCCACATCCCAACCATTCTGGCTTCACCTTTGGCTCAAGGTGGCCAGATACAGCTTGCACCACTGCTCCAGAGGGTACAAGTTGTAAGCCTTAGTGGCTTCCCTGTGGTGTTAAGTCTGTGGCCATGCAGAGTGCAAGAGTGGAGATTGCTCTAGTCTCCAACTAGATTTCAGACACTGTATGAGAAAGCCTGAGTGCCATTGCAGAATCCTGCCACAGGGGCAGAGACCCCACAGAGAACCTCTACTAGGTCAGTGCCAAAAATGAAAGTGTGGGGTTGGAACCCTCACAGAGTCCCCATTCGGGCACTGCCTGGTTGAGCTGTGAAAAGGGTGCCACCTTCCTTTAGACCTGAGAATGACAGAGCTACTGGCAGGGTGTACCTTGTGTCTCAAAAAGTCATAGGCATTAAAAAACCTGACAGCATCCTAAGGACCTGAACCTTGCAAAGCCACAGGGGTAGAGCTACCCAAGGCCTTAGGAGCCCAGTCCTTACACCAGTGTGCCCTGGATGTGGGACATGCAATCAAAACAGATTTAGGGGCTTTAAGATTTAATGATGGTCCTGCCAAGTTTCAAACATGCATGGGGCCTGTAGCCACTTTCTACTAGCCAATTTCTCCCTTTTGGAATGGGAATGCTTACCCAGTGTCTACATCCCCATTGTATCTTGGAAGTTAATTACTTGTTTTTAATTTTAGAGGCTCATAGGTAGAAGGGATTTGGCTTGTATGAAATGAGACTTTGCACTTTTGAATTAATGCTAGAATGAGTTAAGACTTTGGGGGACTATAAGGAAGGCATGATTGTAGTTTGCAATGTGAGAAGGACATCAGATTTTGGAGGGGTAAGTGGTAGAACATAGTTTGGAGATTTGTCTCACCCAAATATCATGTTGAAATGTAATCTCCAATGCTGGAGATAGGGGCTGGTGACAGGTGTTTGGATCATGGAGGCAGATTCCTTATGACTTGGTGCTGTCTTTGAGATAGTGAGTGAATTCTCATTAGATCTGGTCATTTAAAAGTGTGTGGCAGCTGTGCATGGTGGCACACACCTGTAGTTCCAGCTACTCAGGTTGCTGGTTGAGGTGGGAGGATCACTTGAGCTGGGAGGTCAAGGCCATAGTGAGCCATGATGATGCCACTGCACTCCAGCCTTGGTGACAGAGTGAGACACTGTCTCAAAAAAAAAAAAAAAAAAAGTGGGATTTCACAACTTCTCTCTTTTTCCTGCTCTGGCCCTGTGACATGCTTGCTCCCCCGTCACTTTCTGTCATGATTGTAAGCATCCTGGGGACTCCCCAGAAGCCAAGCAGATACCAGCACCATGCTTCCTTTAAAGCCTAGAGGATCATGAGCTAATTAAACCTCTTTTATTTATAAGTTACCCAGTCTAAGATATTTCTTTGTAGCAATGCAAAAACAGCCTAACACATCATGCATGAGGAATTACAGGGGGGTGCATAGAGAAAATCTCTATACCTTCTGTTCAATTTTGCTTTGAAACTAAAGCTGCTCTAAACCTGCATGTTGTGCACATGTACCCTAGAACTTAAAGTATAATAAAATAAATAAATAAATAAATAAAATGACAAAAAAAGAATAAAGTCAACTTTTTAAATGACATTTCAAAACAAAAACTAATGATGTGGAAAATATTTATATTTTAAAAGGTGAAATGCTTAATGTTAAAATAGTTTTTTCCTTTATTTCTTACATTTTGTTTTTCTGTAAAAAATTAACGGTTTTTTTTAAATTTAAAAGTAATAGAATGTTGCAGGAAGAAAGAAAAGAGAACACAGAAATTTTAGGGCAAACCTGGTTAGAAAATGGAGAATAAAGAGCAAAAGTTATGCCGGGTGATTTAAGAAAGGACATAATGAGGGCATGAGGTAGGTGGATTAGAGTCATTCAGAACTGGTCCATGACTGGAGAGTATCCAACAGGATATCCCCTTACTTGGTAACTGATGTGTATGATGAGAAAGCACAACTAATATACACAGAAGAAAGTAAGTGGGGCTTCTGTGTTAATTGCAGGTTTTCCCAAAAATTCTTAAGTCAATTGGCTGTAATCCCTTGGAAACCTTAGGATGACATTTACTATTTCAGAATGTACAGTGAGTCTTATAATATGATTATAATATTCACATTTACAGACTTATTAGAGAATTAAATGAGATGTCATATACAAAATACTTAGCACTGTGCTTGCCACAAAGTGAGCAATAACTGATAGACATTTTTAAATTATCATCACCTTATCATCATTAATTATTATCATCAAATTGAAGCTCAAAGAGATTAAATGACTTGCTCAAGGCCACCCAACTAGAAAATAATTCCTGCTTATCTTTGGATTCCAATCTATTTAACTCCCAAGGCTTTAAAGTTTGGGGTGATGGAATGCCACCATCAGAATGCAAAAAATGAAGTGTTGCAACTCCACCCAGTTTGGGAATCTGGAATTGCTGTTCCAATACATTTTTATAGCAATTCCACAGATGTTGTTTAGTGCTGAGCATGAAAACTGAGGGACAGGGTGGCCAATGGAAATATCTTCTGCTGAATAATCATAATTTTCACTTAGGATTTTTTATTTAAAATGCTGTTAACCTGGAATGTAACTAATCTGGCCAAGAAGGTGAAACTCACATTTATGATTTTTTCACTCAACCAATCAATATTTCATGAAAGTATACCATGTAATAGACTCTAGTATTATGAAAATAAATTAGACTGTGATCCCTGCTTCCACGTAAATTAATCTATTACTATTTATTTTTCACCTTTTTCGTCTTGTTCCTCTTTCCTATTTCCGCTAGTTTGGTGAAACGGCTATTCATTTCCCCTTGTAATTTGAGATTTCCACTGTACTTTTACACCCTATTTAGAGTTACCTTTTCTTTCCAAACACAGTAACAAGACACATTTTAAATTATTTTTTAAATGCTGGAGGCTTGTCCAAGAACGCCCCTTGTCCGAGGCGTTCTATTGATTTGCCTTTCTCCAGTGCAGCTAGCCCACTAAAGAGGTTGCCTTTCCCAAATTCCCTCACTCTGGGACATCTGCAAAAGGCATTTATTTTATCCCTCTTTCTCATGAAACTCTTCAGTTTGCTATTCCTTTGGTACTTTTGGTTTGAGTTTATTATTAGATTTTCACTTGCAATTTGTCTTTTCTAGTTTAACAATTCCTGTTTGGGGCTTAAATTCCACATTCCCAGTTACACTCCAATTATCCACTTAGATTTTGACTATAACTATTGCAACATTTATCACCCTTCTTTACTCTCTGACTCTTATTCTACTATATGGAAGTCTCAATTCTGATCTATTTGCTTTTTGTTTAGTTTATAGAGAAATATTCCCTCAGATGGGGTAACTGAGTGGTAGGTACTCTTTAGTATCTTGAATATCTGGACATATCTTTCTCTCATCATGAAGAACAAATGTGATACTTGGGTTGCAGTCCTTCTGCTAATATTCTGTACAAGTTACTCTACCATTTTTTAGTTTCCAGTGTTGCATATGAAAATCAAATGCTTATTTGATTTTCATTTTTGTAGATATATATTTTTTGCATCCAAAGTTCATGAGTTTTTCTCTTTATTCTTGGAGCTGTGGAATTTTACCAGAATATACCTAGATATGTTTCTTCTCTTATCATCACAATCTAACATTCAGTTGGTACTTTTTAATACTCATGATAAATTACTGATTTATTTGTTGTTTTTCTTCAACTATTCGCTTTCCCTTCTTTGGAAATTTTATTATTTTAACATGGTAACTATCCTGGATCTCTTCTCTAGGAAACGTTTCCATAATCGTTTCTATTTCTTGGTATTTTTATTTGTTTTGAGATATTTATTCCAGGTCCTAACAGGTCTTAACCATTACCCTTGCCTTCTTCTACTTGTCTACATGCTTTTTAAGGTCCCAAGTCATGTTTATCAACAGAAAAAGGTTGCTTTAAAAAAATTGATTCATTATAGGTAATATTTTACATTTTAAAAATACGTTATCTCCTCTAGCACTACCATTCCTCTTGAACATGTCTTTTCTCTGTCTTCTATTTTTTTCCCCTGTTTGTTGGGTTCATTTGCCTGATCAGTAGATTTTAGGTACAGTTGTTGGGGTACCTTAAGTGACAGCAGTCTTTGATTGTCAGGAAGCACAGAAGTCCACACATGTGATCCAGGCCAAGCAGCTATCATGAGAATAAACTCTGTTTGATCATCTCCTAAAATAATAATACTGGCAATAGCTGGCAAAGGCTGACACTCTTCCATTGTTAGGAGGAGAGGAAATGAAAGATACCTGTTTAACTGACCAGCTCTTGCTACTAAAAGTGTGATCTTTGGACCAGCAGCAGCAGAGTCAAAAGTAAAAATTTTATAAAGACCGTGAGCTGATCAGTGGAAGCCCTTGATCCCCACCTTGTTTGACTATTAGTCACACCAATTAGATTGGATAGATGCATGGTTTTAGTATTGTGTTGTGCCTCAGGACATGCACATAGACTTAACATGATGTATCATTTCTTGTTGAGCCCAACCTACCTAAAATGATGACTATTAAATAGCATGCAATGAGTATAGCACATAGTACACTCAAAGAGCCCCAAGATTATGGAATTCTAACATTCCACAGAAAATTTGAGATTCAGAACTTGCAATGATGCTTTCTAAGATCTGTAGGATTCTAAGATTTATGAGATCTGATAGATTTTTGGGAGGAATGAACAGATTCCTGAATAGAACCAGTTTATATAGCTTTGTCATTATTCATGAAACACATTTCAACTCAAGGTCCCAAGTCAAATTTCATCAGTCATTGCTTTCAAGCATAATAAGTAAAACTTTAATAGACTCACAGTATCTTGAGGAGTTGCAATTCGACTGAGAATTACTCAATGAAGGGTCAATATTCAGAAATCCATGGAGTTACCCCAAGTAAGTTCCCTTTTCCTTCAAATTTATAATCAGGCATCATATGGCTATATTTTTCATTGTTCTATGATTTCCTTTCTTTTGAAAAGGCCATATAATTTTATATGTAACTTCATTTTGTTTGTTTCAAGGTGTTTTGGAAAATCAAACTGGGATCCTTTTTGATATGAAAAAGTTAAATAGTCTAATATCTTTCATCCAGTGAGGAACATAATGGAAGAAACTTATTTAAGTAAATTTAAATATAAGTAATATGTTTGACAACATAATGTCGGGTGTGCTAGAATTCATCTGGAGATATTTATAGTCTTTATGAATAAGTGCATTATGTCAAAAAAGGTGGAGAGCCCACAAAAAAGTGACAAGAGTACCAGAGAGGGCCTAAAAAGAGACACTTTTGAGTTTTCATTGTTCCTATTTCTCCTGAGCATGCCCTATCACTATTTGTTGTGGGATTTGGATCACTGTGGCAATTGAAAAGAAAAGGTTATAAGTTAGTATATAATTTAACCATAAATGTTAACTACATAAAACTAAATAAAGCTTTACCCCCCACCCCCAAAAAAAACCCTTCACACTAAATTTGCTACATTTCTTTGCCTTCTCCAATGAAACTGTCATGTAAAAACATCCTAAGATTTTCTTAACCCACCTTGGTCCATCTTTTCTTTGATATCATGGGATCACAAAAAAGATGGAGTGTAGCAGAGCTCCTGTTGGCAGTAAAAACATGATGTCTCTGAGTCAATCATCCAGTTCCCATTAAATCATGGGGCAAAAAGTATCAGCACATTCCATGCTCTTTGCTGCTCTTAAAATCAAGTACACCACAGAACCCTCACTAGGCCTACAACATTACACCAAATTTTTGCTCTGCTTCTTAGTTATGTTTTATTATTAAGGTACAGAAATCATAGCTTCCATGGGTGGGAAATGAGGAAAGATAGAAAGGCCACATTTTGGTGATACATACTTCCCCCATGTCTCTAATCATGAAAGATCTTCTTACTCTTCTGTTGTGTAGAAGTAGGTGCTACAAGCAAAGCTGATCTTATGTGACCTACCTCATTCTTCTACTTCTTCATTCCTGATCCTCAGGACCTGACACATTTCCCTGACCCCAAATTCCCTCTTTTTTCCTTTCTCACTCTCTACACTCCCTGCACTGTATTTGTTCAAGGTGGAGCCTCAGGCTATATCTTCTAAAATACTGGAGCTGAGAAAAGCTATAGAGCTTACTCAAGTCCAGATTCCTCTTTTTACCTATAAGTAAATTGTAGACCAGAGAGAAAAAGTCATTAGACCAAGTTAACACAACCATACTTTGGCCACAATAGCACTACATTCTAGATCTTCTCATTTTCAGCCAAATCTTCTTTCTATTCCCCTCGTGCCTTGTTGTACAGAAACAACAACAACAAAAAGACTTAACATATGACCTATCATATAAAAGTAATTTTTAATTATGACTTTATAATTTTATAAATTGGGATTTGAGGATCTCATTTCCTGTCTCTCATCTCTGCCCCCTACAAAGCTAGTATAGAAGTTATTAGAAAAGACACCCCCATTATTCATTGATATTTAGAAAGATCTCACCCATAAAGATGCCATTTTACCAGAAATACAGTCGTATCCATTTAGTTATTTAAGTCCAACAAATATGTTTGAAGGCATACTTCAGAATCAAGTCGTGAACATTAGATACATAAACAGTCAACTTCCTGGAAAAGTTAACAACTTGAAAAGAGATGATTTCCTCTACGGACCCAACTCCTCCTAGTGGAAAATACATTATCTCACAAATAGGAACTTGTTTCCTGCTTTTTGTTAATAAGGGGAGCCAATGTTAGAATGAAGGCCTCAGGGATAAAAATAAAATGAGTAGAACAGTTCTTGGCAAGGCTGCCTCAGGGATTTGGATTCTTGACAGTGAAAATAGGCCTCAACTATATAAATTATGCAGGTTGGGACAGCCTAAGTCTCAGCCTTCCTTGATGGAGTCATGTGGGAAAGAACGTCTAGACATCAGAAATCAAGTTATTGCTTTTATAACTCCCATTTTAAAAACTGCTAAGAGCAGTACCTGCAATGGACTGTAATGTAGAACTATGTAATGTCTATCAAATTTACTGCAGCAGTCATACGAAGCAGAAATTTGGACCAGTTGGAAATTATCAATTACTCCAAACAGTGTCATCATTTGAAAACATCCTGCTTCTTGCTTTTGGAAAGAACAATTACTTACACTCTTAAAAAACAGTTTGTAAGAGGAGAAATTCAGCAGACAATAGATCTGCATATGCTATTTATGAGCCCCACAATGGTAAACCTCCTTATTGCCTCCAAGGAAAACAGAGACCCTCTTGTAGAGGTTTCTTGCATCTCAATTTGCAGGTTAGAAACACTGTATACAAGAGCAAAGACTTGGAATCAACCAAAATGCCCATCAATAATAGACTGGATACAGAAAATGTGGCACATATACACCATAGAATACTAAGCAGCCATAAAAAAGGATGCGTTCATGTCCTTTGCAGGAACATGGATGAAACTGAGAACCATCATTCTCAGCAAAGTAACACAAGAACAGAAAACCAAACACTGCATGTTCTCACTCATAAGTGGGAGTTGAACAATGAGAACACATGGACACAGCGGGGGGCAGGGAGCATCACACACCAGGGCCTGCCAGGGAGTTGGGGGCTTGAGGAGGGATAGCATTAGGAGAAATACCAATGTAGATGATGGGTTGATGAGCGCAGCAAACCACCATGGCACATGTATACCTATGTAACAAACCTGCACATTCTGCACATGTACCCCAGAACTTAAAGTACGATGATAACAATAATAATAATAAAAGAAACACTAAGGAAAACAGTAAACCAAACTGTGGGCTGCTATTAGTTTAAAGTGACTAGCCATAATTAAGAAAGGTAGTACGTATTTTGGATAGTTATAAAAAAAAATCAAAGAAAATTCAAAATTCTGTAACAAAAGACCAAAAAATGTTAACTGTAGTAAGAATCAGTGGAAAGTTATGTATTTGGGTCTTAAAAGACAATTGCCCAACCACAGCTTGAGGAAGCCTTGGGTCAACAAGAGCTTTACTTGGACTTTCAGTTTACTACAAAAGCAGTAACCTAATAATGTAGTGAAACACCAAAAATAACTAATGAAATCTTTACTTCTTGAGTATAAATACGATACTACATCAGAAATAATTCCATTCTTATTCCTGAACTTGTCTAAACCTATACCTTGTGCATTGAGTTAATTTTTTAATCAAATATTTTACATACATCCTCAATCCCCATAAAAACTATTAGGTAAATGTTATTTTTTACTCCCATTTTACATATAAAGAAATAGACACTAGAACATTAAACAACTTTCATGAGATTATACAGATACTAGATGGCAGACCTGGGATTGGATCTAGGTAGACCAATTCTAGAACCTATAATTGGAAGGCAATAATTTTGATAACAAGTATGAAGACTGAATTATATGAAAAACAGCAGAAAGAACTAAAACATTTTATTTTGATTAAAATAAGTGAAGGACTATAATTTTCTTCAACCTTCTGAAGTAATATTATTTGAAGTAATAGCATGTGGGAGACGAAATTGCTTTCAAATACAGACCTAGGGTCAGTGTGTAAAAGTGATGAAAGTTTAGGTTCTGAGTCAAGGTAATTTTTATAGCAATTTGATTTAAAAATACAGTGACCCAAAGAATTGTTTAATTTAACAGTGTCCTGTCTTGAATTCAGCTTTTTAACTAGACATTAAATTATAACCCTTCATTGCTTCCTTATAATAAGTGCCAAAAGATGATACAAAGTAGTACAGACATTCTGGAAGTAAAAGAATGTGTTTAGTACAATAACCAGAAAACACTTCATGAAGAAGATAATAGTTAATACTTTAGCCTTGACTCTGTGATATAGTCTTAATTGTTGATATGAGAAATGACAGCCCTGGTAATAGGTGTTGAGATGTGGAAGGAAGGCACTGAGATTTTAAAGGAAGGTAAGATGCAACCATATGATGTAGGAGCTCAAATACAACTGAAACATTTGGGTCGCAGCATAGACATTATCAGACATGAATGCACGAAAGCAAACTCTGACACTGCTTTGCAATAGATTAAGTGACAATGACAAATATTTATAATACCATTAAGGTCGTAAAAGGTTGTCACATACATGTGGCATACTAGTTATGGCTATGGCAAGCATAATAAATCTGCTTAGATCCTAGTAAGAATGCAGATGTGAAGAAGGAGATTCGAGTGGAAAAGCAGCAAAGTATACTGGTTAGGAACAACATCTGTAGCCAGTCAGACTTGGGTGTACATCCCCACGTCGTTACTTACTAGTTATGTGAATTGGCAAGTGGTGCTCTCAGCCTCAGTTTCCTCACGGGTTTAAAAATAACTAACTCATACATACTTTAAGGTTTAAATTACACAATGCATATAAAGCCCACCATATTGGAAGTTCTCAGTAATCACTGGTGATGATGATTAATGATGGGGTGAAGGGAGAAAAGAGATAGAAGCAGCAGGCACAGGGCTTGGTTAGCCGTACAACTTGCCAGATGATTGAATGTAGGGAATAGGAAAAAAATGGCTGCAGGAGCAGTCAAAAATAACTTAGAATATTCAAGTATTTATAGTTGGGAGAATGGTTGTGCCATTAATAGATCAAGGTTGTCAGCTAGTGTTGAATTCAGGTTTGAAAGAGAAAAGAAAACAACTGTGGAAACTTCAAGAGGACATGATCTCACCTCTCCTACACAGAAATTTAGTGCCACTTAATCTATCCAGCCGAACCCAGAGCCCCAGTAAAAATGTAGCACCCCGGTTGTTTGTGGCCTTCTGGTCTCGGCACTCTCCAGCTCCTTGCTTCTCAAAATTGGGATCACAGACTAGAAGCATTGGAGTCCCCTAGGAGCCCCCAAGGAGCTTGTGAGAAATGCAGAATTTCAGGCTTCTCTAAAACCAACTGAATCAGAATTTGCATTTTAACAGGAATCCAAGGTGATTAGTATGCACAAAAGTTGCTAGAGGACAGTGGGGGCTGGCAAAGGGGATGTCAGTTAATTAGATGACTGAATCTCAATTGTTTACTCTTTAGACTGTAATCTGATTAAAGGAATTTTATTGTGTGTGTTAACTACATGAATACATTAAAGAATTGTATACCATAGCCTCACTCTGCCTCATTTTGTTCCATTTTAACTTTGTGGGCTCTTTATATGTCTGGAAAAGAAAACACACACAGAAATGTAATATTGTTTGAAGTAAAACAACTGTCGAACTAAAATATTGACTTGTTTGAATTCCATAAAATGATAAAAATTATCACAAAGCGATGGCATTTGCCCTCATAAAAAGAAGTTAGCTTGGTTCTTAGTATTATATTCAGGTTTTGAAACAAAAAAACTCTTCTATTCAATTACTCAAACCATATCTTATATTTTATTTAGCAAACTTGCCCTCGTAAACCCATGCAGTTTTCTTTTGTATCTTCAGGTGTAATGTATCTTAGTGCTTTATATAAAACAAATTATTTTTGACAGTGGTTATTTAGAAGAAGCTTTCATAAATATGCCACACAAAAACATCTGGTATTACTCAAAGTCTATTTATTTTTATTATCACAGTAGATTGTCTCCATTACATATTTTGGAATGCATTCAATTCTGATTTGTAAAAATTACTTCAGAAACAGTTTAATATATTTCCTTCAGCATAAGGAGAATATACATTTTTGAAATGTGGATACTGAAAGTGGGGATTGGATTTTGGGGGGACATACCTGATTAACCATATTTATCATTTCAAATTTTTGTTTTAAATAAAAATCATTACCCACATTCTCTTCATATGTAACTGAACTCCTTATTAATTCATTCAACAGATATTTATTAAACACATACTATATGGGAGGGTGTTAGAACCCGTGTGCTGGGCACTAAAAAGACAATGGTGAGCAGGAAAATACACGGTAATTTCCCTAAATGATCTTACAGTAATCAAACAAATAACGTACAATTAAAACAGTGAAACAGATACATGATGCAGTGAGACTGTGAGTCATAGGCTCGTGAGATTTTATGGAAGTGTTGCCCTGAGGAAGTGACAGTACCATTAAGAGACAGAAAGAGGGCAGCTGCAAATTTAGATGCAAAAGGTATTAGAGAGCTCAGGGAGTAGGAAGCAGCCAAATACAGTGAGTTCCAGGCACAAGAAACAACAGAGGCCCTGCGGAATGGCACACTAAGGGAGATAAAAGAAGGCCAGCATGTGGCCGGAGTACAGAAATTGAGAGCAGCTGCTGGGCACAGTGGCTCATGCCTGTAATCTCAGCACTTTGGGAGGCGAAGGCGGGTAGATCACCTGAGGTCAGGAGTTCAAGACCAGCCTGGCTAACATGGCGAAACCCTGTCTCTACTAAAAATACAAAAAATTAGCCGGGCGTTGTGGCGCACGCCTGTAGTTCCAGCTACTCGGGAAGCTGAGGCAGGAGAATCGCTTAAACCCAGGAGGCAGACGTTGCAGTGAGCCGAGATTGCACCACTGCACTTCAGCCTGGGTGACAAGAGTGAAACTCCATCTCAAAACAAAAAATAAAAACAAACAAACAAAAAAATGAAATAGAGAGCAGCCTGGAATACCCAAGGTTGGCACATCAAATGGAGGTGAGACCAGGCAGGATGTGGTGAGCCATGGTAAGATTTTACTATTCCATCCGCATCATTACAGCAAGCTTGACTTCAGAAAAAAAAAAAAAGTCATATTTGCACTGACAGATTAGAAAAAAGATTAGAAGTAAATGAGAGAAGAGTCCTTAAGAAGCTAATGTACAATAGTACCAGTGAATACTCTAGAATTTAACTACCAGAAAAATTCAGTGTATCAGATGTTCATCTGTGACCCTTTCTAGACAACCTCTTTTTTTTTTTTTTTTTTTTTTTTTTGAGACAGTGTCTTACTCTGTTATCCAGTGGAGTGTAGTGGCACAATCACAGCTCACTGCAGTCTCTACCTCCTGCTCTCAATCAATCCTCCAGCCTCAGCCTCTCGAGTAGCTAGAATTGTAGGTGTGTGCCACCACCACACCTGGCAAATTTTTGTATATTTTTGTAGAGATGGAGTCTCCCTGTGTTGCCCAGGCTGATCTTGTACTCCTGGGCTTAAGCAATCCTCCCTCTTAGGTCTCCCAAAGTCCTGGGATTACAGGAATGAGCCATCATGCCAGGCCCCTTCTTTTTATTAATCTCATCTCTAACCACAATCTCAACTCCACAACCATACACTATATACTTATTCTTCAATGAATTTCACATCTTTTCTTCCTCTGAGTTTTTACATAATGTTTATTCTTCTCAGAATGACACTGTCTTTTCTCTGCTTCTTTCTTTAAAACCTGCCTGAAAGCTTACCTCCTTAAGAAGACCTTGACAGTTTTCCCCAGGAAGAGTTCATTTTCCACCTCTCTGCTGGCACCAACACCTTATAACAACTAGATATATAACATTTATCATATTGTACAGTGATTATTTGGGGGGAGGATTTTTTGCCAACATATCAGATGACTTCAAGCTATTGTTTTAAGCCATTCAAAATTATTCAGTGAACATTTGTGGAAGCCCCAAATATGAAATATAAGTAAATGGTTTTTTCAGCTGAGGCAGTGATAGGGGTTTTATTATCCCTCTAGAATTTCCTCAGAGAAGAATCCGGAATGATCCCAAGTTGGCATCATCTACAGTCTAAAATGATACATTAATAAAATATACATCATGAATTCAGTATCAGTAGAAGTCAAATTACCTCTCAACGCAGCCATTCTTTTCCTATTTTTTTAAAACTTTTATTTTAAGTAAAAAATAAAAGTAAAAAGTTTTTTTTTTTTCTTTTTACTTTTACTCAGGGGAACATGTGCGGGTTTGTTATATAGGTAAATTGCACGTCACAAGGGTTTGATATATATATTATTTCATCACCCAGGTAATAAGCATGGCACTTGATTGGTAGCTTTTTGGACATCACCATCCTTCCCCACCTCCAAACTCAAGTAGGCCCTGGTGTCTATTGTTTCCTTCTTTGGGTCCATATGTACTCAATGTTTAGCTCCCACTTATAAGTGAGCACATGTGGTATTTGGTTTTCTGTTTCCGCACTAGTTTGCTGAAGATAATGGCCTCCAGTTGCATCCATGTTGCTGCAAAAGACACAATCTCATTCTTTTTTATGACTGCATAGTATTTCGTGGTGTATATGTATCACATTTTCACCATTGCTGGGCATTTAGGTTGATTCCATGTCTTTGCTATTGGCAACACAGCCGTTCTAAGATGCTAGAAAGCCATCATCTATTAACTTTGGAGTTTTATAAATATGGGTCTAGCAACATCTCTGTACCCCACAAATTCCAGCATACAGGTAGAAGTCCCTGAATGATTTTTTGGAGCCATTGCTACTTGGCTTAAGAGATAAGATAAGTTTACCTGATCCAACCAGTTCAGAAGGCACTGGAACAGATAGAGCGACGTAGAACATTGCTAATGTCCAAAAGCTTTCTTCACAGGAATTACCTGAAAAAGTGTTCTCCTCCCTCTTGGTCTCTCCAACATCTGAGGTACCATTGAGGAACCTGTTGAACTGAGAATTACAAAACTTATTTTCAATTATTTCCTATGTAAGTCTTCATAGGCAATCAAGGTCTCACACATGTAGAGGCACTTAGAACTTCTTGTGTCATTATCAGCCTTTGGAGTATCAGCCAACATGAAAACGGAAAGAATCTCATCATATTATTCTATTAAACATACCTAGCTTATCCCCTGGTATAGATTAAAGGAGAAACACATGCTGTTCATTTTCAGCAGGGTACACTTAAATAGCTTACTTTATGTAGAGTAGTAACATTGTTGGTGCCTTTTAGGTCCTTACAATAAATATAGGTGCTGATCATATGTGCCAGGCAAAGACTAAAACTAAGATGGAGCTTACATTGTATTGTATCTGATTGACAATAATTTGAAAAATAAATACATAATATATTACGGGTGATAAGTGGTCCAAGAAGAAAAAAAAAAATAAAGCACGAGAAGAGTGTAAGGAATAATACAGAGAGAGGGTTACTCTTTAAATTGAGTGATCAGGTAAAACCACTCTGAAAATATATTTGAGCAAAAGCTTGAATAAAACAAGGGAGAAAATCAGGAAGAAAACTTGAGAAGAAACCTTCCCAGCAGGAAAAAAAAAAAAAAAAAAAAAGAACACCTATCAAGTTGATGCCCTTCATTTTTCTTCTCGCCATCTTCACTGTCACTCTTATTTCATGCCATCATCGTTTCTTGCCGCCTTGCTGCAATTGCCTCCAACGTGTTCTCCTTGCCTCTGGTCTTTTATCCTCCAATACAATCTCCACAGTGATATCCATGTGATTCTAAATTGAAAATATATAGTATCACATAACCCCCAACTTAAAATTTTCAGAATCTTTCAATAATCTACTGATAGAGTCCAAATTCATGACACAATATGCATAGCCTTTCATTATCAGACTACGGTCCATCTAATTAGCTTCTCCTTTTTACTCTAGTGTGCACTAAACTACTTGCTCTCCTTAAAATGCTCCATGTACATGCTCTCCTCTCTGCTTGAAATATCCTTCACCCTAATTAGCCTTTAAGACTCACCTCTCACTTCCCCTTCTGAGTCTTTATTAGTTCCTCTTACCTACCCAACCAAGCTAGTCACACTCTACTGTGTGCACTGATAGTACCCTGAATACAGCAACTTTTTTAACGTACTACTGGGTTTGTAGTTGTTGCTTTTCTCTCATTACATTATTTACCTCCTTGGATATAGAAACTTTCATATGTATATCTTTATATCTCCAGGATCTACCTCAGTGCTTGCCACATTATATGTCCTAAATAATTAACTGATAAGAAATGGTGGAAAACGATATATTAATGTGATAGAATGCCTGAGGGACTGAAACTCAGAAGAATCAGATCAACCTAACTTACAGCATAAATTTGGATACGTTTCTTTCACTTCTAGGCTTTCGTTTTCTTGTTTTTAAAATCATGCCTCTTAACTATATACTCTCAAAGGCCCATTCAGCTCTGAAAGTTTCCAAACATTTCTGTCTGAAATTGAACAGTGTTAATGTTGTTCTACTTTTTCAGCAAAGCCCCAAAGCAGACAAAGTCCTCTAGCCACCTGAGAAAGTCAATTATCTTCCAAACAGTAAGCAATATATTTCTTAATCACTGGCAGAAGCACTTCCAATTTTTTATAAATAGAAATCCTTTGGTAACATAAACAACATTGATTGAACCTGGAGATTGAGCTTTCGGAAAATATGAGCAAATCTCTCATCTCCTTTGGAAGATGAGCATGATTTTAAAACGTTTCATCTGAAGTCAGCTTGTACATGAAAATCCCACTTTAGATGTTAATGGCACTCTTGCTTGGAGTCTTTCTGCTTAATCACTGAAGTCATCTACTAAGGTCAAAAGTATTTAGCAAAATAAGTATTTTTTAAACAGAATTTGTACTTTTCTAATGATATTTGGAAAAAAAGTTTTCTTATGGAATATTCATTATTGGCAATTTGGGGTGCATTCGCAAGCCACAAAAATCCTCCACTGATTATAGGCTTTCTCCAATTTTTTATACTGTGTTCTGGAAGCAACTCAATTTGGTCAAACTGGAGCCAAAGTGTAGAGGTCTTATACTGGAAACACACATGGCAGCCAAGTATCATGTTATGCTGCAACATGGCTGAGTAGGAGAGATCATGTGAGACATCTGCAATACAGGAAGATATTTTTTCAACTGCTGTTCAGTCAAAGTCAATATAAAAGAAAAGCGGACATTAAGAGACTATGAATATGATAGCCCTGTGAATTCTACAACTATAATTACATGTGTTTGTGGGACAGAATCAACTGAGTCTCAGGGTAAAGTCATTGATGACGAGTGGCAGAAATTCAGCTTGCAGTGAATGTAATTTCAATCTCTTCTTGTTAAACATAAGCCTTTGTCATCAGAATGTCTGAAACCGACATATAGAAAGAGTTCATGTTATATCTAATACAAAAGCAAAATTGGTGATATACCAGTTTATTTCTAAATGGTGGCTTTAAAAAATAAGCTTAAGTCACAAAGATCCCAATGATTTCAATTTACTTCTGCAAAATTTGTGTTAAAAATAGAATAGATTTAGAGACAAGCACCACTGTCTTTCTCTCCTCTCTCTCTCTCTCACACACACACACACACATACACACACACACACACAGAGTAGCTCAGTACTTGACAAGTTTGTTTTTCTGGAATGTACAGTTTGTATTGGCACAAGGTAGTAATTTGACAGAGAGTTAAAGAAGTCGTTTGGTGAGCAGTTTAAACTATAAAAATCCTGTGTAATTAAAAGCAATAAATGACTATTAGGAGAGTTTCTTGCAGTGGTTAATAATCAATGTATGAATTGAGAGAAAGCAATGCTTTATTTTCCTCACTTCATAGTTCTAATAAACTCTGTCCTCCAAATATGCCTTCGATTTAAGAAAAAAAAAATGTTTCTTAACTCATGAAATAGCCATCACATTCCAAAAATCTACCACCAGAAACTTGTGCTTTGACACTTAGGTGAAAGAGAAAGAGAAAATTTGAAAATCTCAATTTATTGTTTAACATAAGAGAAGACAGAAACTGCAATGCCACACAAACTTTTATTGCTATCAAATCAAATCACAGAAGTCTATAAGATTGATTCAGTTTCATCAGAAAAAATAATATTTTCCTGCTCAACAAAGCAAAGATGCAGAGAATACATTTTTGGACACTAATATCTGTTTTCATTTTTCAGTCTGGGACTTGAAATGAGCAGTTTCAGTTATGAGAATAATTCATTTATACAGAATAATGGCTTTCATAAAGGTATCTAACCTTACAAAGACTGCTGCACATTTCTAAAGAAGCTTAATGCACTGACATACTGGATCCGTAAAGTGATACACATTTCATTTCCAAGAGACTATTAGGCACCTCTACCCAAATAAATACCTATAATTTCCCCCTTTTCTTTCCATAGTGACTTTGCCAAGGCCATGTGAGCCAATTCCTGACTATGTTTACATGTATTATCATGGAAGTAGCCACTGTAACAGCACAAACTTCCTAATGAATCCAATTTGTTAAGATTTCCTGTTAGTGTAGATGATGAGCATAAAAAGAGAAATGTAAACAAGATAAAATTGTTTGGGTTTATGCTTGAAAAACAGAGGAGAATCAATAATGTGGTTAGAGAAAAGGCAATTTTCCCAGGAAGCAAAAACAAAGACTTACTTTTATTTTTATTTTTATTTTATTTCATTTTTTTTTTCCTTGAGACGAAGTCTCGCTCTGTCACCAGGCTGGAGTGCAATGGTTCGATCTCAGCTCACTGCAACCTCCGCATCCCAGGTTCAAGCAATTCCCCTGCCTCAGCCTCCTGAGTAGCTAGAAGTACAAGCACATGCCACCACGCCCAGCTAATTTTTTTTTTTTTTTTGTATTTCAGTAGAGACGGGGTTTCACCATGTTGGCAGGATGGTCTTGAACTCCTGACCTTGTGATCTGCCTGCTTCAGCTTCCCAAAGTGCTGGGATTACAGGCGTGAGTCACCACGCCTGGCCTACTTTCATATTTCTAGGATGGGAAAACATGTCATATCTTTAATGTTTCCATTCAACTTTGGTGACAGTGATATGAATAGAAGATCCTTCTGTTGAACACCTAGAATTCACCTCTGTGCTTTGGCTCTTAAGGAGTGTGTGAGTTTTACCCTATCTCCCTTTCTGAATACAATATGACTTTGCCCAAAATCACAACATTCACATAGGAAGTGAGAATCTTCTGAATCTTGTGTACTCTACAGGAACGGTTTGAAACCTGTCAGTAAAGAGCTACCAGTGGCTCTCCGAGCTTTATGGAATTGCTCATTGCATAGTTTGGCCCTCCAAAAGAAGCAGAAGAGACCTTGTGTATAGGTTGAAGGTTCCTGGGAGCCACAACCTGCTCTGCTGTGATGGAGAAATGGGAGAAATTAGTTAACTCCTCTGGCCTGTTTCTACTTTTTCCTCCTTAGCAAGTGCTCACTCTTCCTTTGTAACCTTCCTGTCCTTTTCTTATTTCTTGCCTTCTCCCTCTACTTTTTTTTTTCTTGTTCTTTCTCTACCATCTTCTTCCTTTACCTATATCTCTTTCATCTACCTCTTTCTTCTCTACTCTTTTGATATTTATTGTTCTTCCACTCTTTTTTCAGTTTTGTCAGTAGCCCACTAATGTCAGGCACTGTTCTATGCAATGCAAAAATATTAAATTAAATTTTAAAACTTTGCAGATTTGCACTCAAGGAGGTCACAATCTCTTGCCAAAAATGAGAAAGCATGAAACATGTTTTCACCAGTTACAGCACACCAGTGTATTACATTCAAGTTTAAGACTGGACTTATTAATAAATATCACTTAAATAAAATACTGACAGATAATGTCTTTCTCATAATATTTAAAATTGTAAGTGACATTTCATAGGTCACTTATTCCTGGTCTGTACTACTATTAACAAATTAGTTTGCCTGACATCATGGAATATTTTACAGGCATATGGACAAGCAAAATAGCATTGTGTATGAGTGTCTCTGGGGCATTTTCCCAGGAAGTCTTTGCTACCAACCAACCTGACTCTGAGTGTGAAGATTCTCATAGCCCCCTGTGTATTTCCATCTTACAGTATGTACAGACTTGGGAGTGCAATAAACACTTTATTTCCAATAAATGAATTTAATCTGCTCTGGTTTGAACATCTGTCCCCTCCAAAACTCACAGGGAAATTTAATCTCCAATGTGCCAGTATTGAGAGGTGGAGTCTTTAAGAGGTGATGAGGTGATGAGGGCTTTGCACCCACGAATAGATTAACTGATTCATGGTTTAAGAGATTAATGATTTATCATGGGAATGGGACTGTTGGCTTCATAAGAAGAGGAAGGAGAGTTGAGCTAGCACACTCATCCCTTTCCATATGATTCCCTGTGCCACTGCAGGGCTCTGCACAGAGTCCCCATCAGCACGAAGGCTCCCACCAGATGTATCCTGTCTACCTTGAACTGCCCAGACTCCTGAACTCTAAGAAATAAATTTTGTTACTTAGAAATTACCCAGTTTTAGATTCTTTTATAAGCCACAGAAAACAGACTAAGACATAATTTAATTTACCCATGATCACCCCCACATCCTGTTATCAATATCCATTATCAATATGTTGCAACCATATCCCACAAGGTTGTGAAATTCTTTCTCTATTCTTTGGGGCATCTTTCTCCTCCCAGGGTATCTAGGGTCCTGGATATTTACATGTCTTAGGAGTTGAATTTTCTTTCTACCCAAATTCACATGTTGAAACCCTAACCCCTAGTATCTCAGAAAATGTCTGCGTGGAGATAAGACTTTTAAAGAGGTAATTAAGTTTAAATGAGGCTGTTAGGATGGAATTCAATCCAGCCTCACTGGTGTTCTTGTAATACGTGGAGATTAAAACACTGACATGCACATGCACAAAGGAAAAGCCAAGTGAAGGTACAGGGAGACGATGGCCATTTGAAGGCCAAGGAGAGAGGCCTCAGAGGAAAGCAGCCCTACCATAACCTTGATCTTGGATTTCCAGTCTCCATAATTGTGAGAAAATACATTTATGATGTTTAATCCATCTAGTTTGTGATATTTTGTATGGCAGCAGCACTGGCAAACTAATATAACATGGATCTCAATGTCACTTCTTAATAAATATCCCATACACTAACTCTACACTCATACATTAACTAACTCATCTCATACACTAACTACCCATCCCATACACTAACATCTCAGGATCTACTTCATGGGGAATCCAAGTTGAGACAAGATTATTTGACTTTTCCTCAGGCCCAGACCTCTAGGTGTATGCCTGATTCCTGAACAGAGAGAAGACTGTAAGTTGAGATTGAGAACCAGACCCAATACATATTAGAGCTCAAGCATTATCACTTTTGAAACTAAAAGTCTAACCTAATGGAAAGAATACCCTGCAACTGTAGAATCTTGGGGTCTTTGGGTGCCTCCTAGCAAAGCAGTGGCAGTGTCCACTATTTCGTCAACCAGGAAATGGTGGGCATCAACCAGGAACTCTTGTGCTTAGTTAAGTAACTTAATGTAACAATACTAATGACCATCCAGGTTCCAAACCTAGATGGTCATCACATCACCTGAGTTTTCTTAAAAATACAGGCTCCTGCGCTCTACTCTAGATGAATTGAATCAAAATTCTCTAAAGGTAGGGCCCAGAAATGTAATTTTTAAATCTTCCCAGATCATTCTAATCATGATGGGTTTAGGAACCAGTGGCATAGAATATACATAAGATATCCATGTGGACTCCCAGAGGTAATGGGAGGACACCTGGCCAGTGATAAGGCAAGAGGATTCAATTGTCAACAGAATGGTGGTCATATTTGCATTTAGAGACTAGTGAGGCCTCAGGAGAAGGCACAGTATGTTATAAGTAAAACCTGTTTGGATGTGGGATTCAGACAAACCCAGATTCAGTTTCAGCTCATCTACTTACTGGCCATGTGTCCCTGGGAAACACATGACAATTCTTATTGTTTCAGTCTCTGCACCTGTGAAATAAGGATACAAGCACCTTACTTTAGAAGGTCGCTGTGGAAATTACATTGAATTTCCCATCCCTCATCCCTCCCATTCCTTTCACAACGTCTGGCACCCCAGTAGAAACTCCATGAACATTTAGAAAAGGAGATGTAGAAAGTAAGGATCAGTAACAAATACATTATCTCTTTTCCAATTTCTATAAGAATTCTTTTCTAATTTCTGTAAGATGAATATTTGGAAGGCAGTGGCCCACTTAGAACAATGTAAATGCTTTCTTTTTTCAGAGTTTTTATTTAGGCTGAAATTGGTTTAAGGACAGAAGATGATTCTCTAGTGACACGAAATTTTTTTAATACTGAGAGTAGTTCACTATGTGGGTCATTGGCTCTGCTTACAACAAAATAGTTTTTAACGACTTGGATGAAAATATGTAAGGGAGGCTGATCAAATCTGCAAATGACAGGATCAGGAAGGGAGAGCTACTGCATGACTTATCACACGAGCCTCCTAAAGACCTTGACTAATTATCCTGGTGGGCCAAAATGAATAAGATGCAATGAAACTGGCATAAGAGTAAAGCCCAGTGCTGGGATCCTGGATAGTATTTTAGCAAATAAAAAATAGAAGGGACTTAATAAATAGTTCCTGTAAAAGTCTCCTAAGAGTTTTAACTCACTAGGAAGAACAGAATTTTCTCACATCTATTTTGTGCTTCCATAGAATATTATACCTATCAGAGACTACAATAGCATGTAGAATATTTTGCTGCATCATTCTCTGAGAATCTGTCTCCATTTTAGTCTATGTGTAGTATAAAAATGAGATTATGTCTTGTTTTTCTTTAAATATCCAATATTAATAACAAATCTGGCATAGAGTATATTCTCAGTAAAGATTTGTTCTATGAGTTGAAATATGTGTGAATATAAGAATAACGGTATACATCAATGGGATAAGGTCCTCAAAATCAAGATATGAAAGAAATGGTTGCCTAAGTAGAGATGGAGAGAAGGACTATGTATTTATTAACCAATATTGATGATGTTAACTTCCAGAGATTGACTTTGTCTGCATAACAATTCTGCAAGTGCAGTGTGATAATGTAGCATTTTCTGAGGTATGATCCTCACTTACAAGGGACTCTGAGGAAAAGAAATACTCAGGGTAAGAGGATGGTTTCTGTCTTCAAAATTGGTCACTAATTTCTTAATATTCTAGCACTCTGAGATTCACAGTATACTGTATTATGTTAAAGGCTCTGGGAAGTTCTACTACAAATAAACTTTCTTTATCCTAATTTTCAACCCTGTTGCTGATGAATTAATTTAATCACAGAATCAATTTTGTGTGTGAGAGATACCTATTAGCCTCACAGGGAAAGCACTGGGGGAATGCTATGGGGTAGAAGCTCTGAACTAGAAATCGAGAACTCTAGGTTCTTGTGGTGACTCATCATTACTGACCTCATGTCCTTGGACATAAAGCCATAGTTTCCCTATCTCTGAAATGAGTTGTTAATGCTGGATTTCCTTTCATCTTTATCACTGTCATGCCTTATGATCCGTAGAACTGGGAGCATGCTCTAACAGTATTTGTAAGTATGGTAGTATGGTCAACATTGCTGCATCTCGCCAATACCCAGATCTTTCCTTCCTCTGTATACAGGAGACTATGCTTCCCAGCATTTTGGGGACTGGGGGAGTCATGTGTCTAGTTCTGACTAATAAAATACTACTAATAATAATGGAATGGGATGTGGCACTTCCAGGCTGAGTCAGTGAAAAGTTCTGCATGATTTTCCAGTCTTTCTCCCCAATGTTCCAGCAATCATGGAGAAAGTCTCACATTGAGATGGTGGCGCCACAAGACCGAGGTGGCATGGATTGCTGAATCACTGCCCTGGCAGCTGCCCTGGAGAGTTGTCTGGACTTCCAGCAGATTTTGTGTTAGTGAGAAATAACTTGAGGTGTTAAATCATTGGGATTTGGGGGTTGTTTGTTACCACAGCATTAGCCTAGCCTCTCCTGACTAATAAAGTAAGGCAACTACTTTAATTCAAAAAACATTGAATCCCATTCTTAACATGAAGCTCTGTTTTATATGCCTTTGAACCAATGTTTTACATGCCTTTTGGGTCTTGCAATTAAAAGATTACCATAAATAAAGTAAATTAATCCTTTTAACTTCAAATAATGTTATTTAGGCCACTATTTTAAATGCCAAATTTCAGTAAGAAAAGCATAATACCATGCTTTGGGTCTGTCACTCCTGACTTCCAAGGAGTTCAGATTGTTTTCACACATGTTATCCAATTTATGCTCCTGCAGTCCAGGGACATAGAGAAAGAAAAAAAATATGCCTATTTTACTAAGAGCAGAGTGCAATGCTCAGACAGGGTGCATCATTTTTTTGGTCCACGGAGAAAACAGATTTTATAATCATGCTTCTACCTCACCCAATACGAGGTTCTACCTGCTTATTTTTTATTTTGCACCAGTTTGTGCAGTTTTGTGAAATTTCCTCTTTAAATAGCCATAATAATTCATCTGCCCCTCTCTGGTGGCATGCTTTGTTTATTTAAACTTTATATTTTAACAATCTTTATGGCGTTCCTGCAATGTGAAGAATAAGATTTCTGGCAATGAGAGGGGTCAGAAGCTGAGAAACAGAAGCTAGGGGAAAGATACAAATGGAAGTTAGTCTCTTAATTTGTCAGAAATTTATAGCTAAGTAGAGTTTGAGGAGGTCAATGGAGAGGAAGCACACAAGACATAATAATACAAGGACTTGCATGAAAAACCTAGCAGGCTAAATGTGGAAGTCATCAACCTGCAGGTCCTCATGAAGAACTCTCTTCCAGATTGTGAGAGATACTGCTTTTAAATTTAGTCTATAAAGCCTGATTAGTGGCTTTAGGTCTAAAGCTAATAGGACAGAGGCTTCATCTTCCTTATTATGTCTTACCTAATAGTTGGAACATAGTAGGTACTCAATTAATTAATGAAGAGTGATAGACGAGAAGAGACTGGAGGAAAGAAGGAAGAAAGAAAGAAAAGAATAAGGGAAGGAGGAAAAGGAGGGAGGGATCACTGAATAAAAAAGAAAGAAAAGAAGGAGGGAACGAAGGAAGGAAGGAAGGAAGGAAGGAAGGACAGGGAAGGGAAGGAAAGGAGGGAGGGAGGGAGGGAGAGAAGAGAAGGAATAGAGCTTTATAGTGTGTTTACAGTCTAGGTTCAGTGGTTGCCTACAGCTTTAACTCTACCCTCACACCTGGAGTGATCAACTAGAGTAAATTCATGGAGATAAGAGAAGATTTTGTATTCATGATATAAAAAGGTGCCAGGTAGAAGACACACAGAGACAGTGAGAGAGGAGAAAAGGGCAGTGAGAAGAGAAAGAAAACAATCAATAATAAAGATCATTTGGGAATTTGTATGTAATACCAAATAAAAATTAATTAAAATATTCAAAGGTAAGTCAAAGAAATCATTAAGACAGTAGAATTAAAAGATCAAAAAATATTTTTAAAATAAGGGAAAAAAGATAAGACAGTAAAAGGATCAATCAAGGATGTCCAAATTCTACTAAAGGTATCCAGAAAGAGGAAAAAAAAAAAAATACTGAGAAGGAAATTACCAAATAAATTAAGAAAATATCCTCAAACGGAAGGACATTTAACACCAGGTTGATACAATCTAGCACCCACTGCCTGCCCACTCATAGTTGATACTAAAACTATTCAACATCTTGGAGCATGGGCACTGTTTCAAGTTGTTACAGGAAAGCTATTGTCAGACAGATTAACATGCAGGATGTTTTTTATGGGGTGCTCCTGGATTCAGTAGTTGTGAAAAAGAAATGAAGGAGGCAGGACTGGGGAGAAAGGCAAATTGTGCTGTGTCCCAGTGAAGTCCTACATGACTGGAAATCTGGGAATTCAAATGGCCCTTCAGAAGTCTCCCTAACTGCAAGAAGAACAGGACTTTGTACGCAACATTGATCATTCATTGAATACACATTATTCCTGGAAGGGGACATGACTACAAATGTGGCAGTTTTCATTAGCTCAGGCAAGAAAGATCTCAGCTTAGGGCTGTCATCTAGTAGCACTCCCAGAGCCGGAGGAATAAATATTTCATTCCTGAAGGGAAACCTTGGTTGCACTCTACAGCAGTGTTATAGGCACCACGCAATCGTAATAATAAACTTTGACTTACATACTGCATTTTTGTGCATTGGCTGGATGTTGTCTTTGCCTGCCATATTGAATTGACAAATAATAATTTAAAAGCCATACTAAGGCACAGTATTGGCAATTTTAGAACATCAGGATTCCCACATGCTCCAAGAAAAGCAAAAACAATATATCACATAGACTTCAACAGGAAACAGAGTGGCATGAGACTTTTCAACAACAACACTGGAAACTAAAAGACAGTAGGTCAATGCCGTCAAATTCTATGGGCAGAATTATTTTCAACCTAGACTTTATGCAAAGTCAGATTATCAAGCAAGTGTGTGGATTACGTAAAGATATATTCAGACATGCAAAAACTAAAAAATGTTACTTCTCTTCCCTCTTGTTTTAGGAAAATAGTAAAGAATGTTCTTTAGCCATTGAAAAAGCATATCAAGACAAGGAAGATGGTATTCAGGAACATGAACTCTCCCTTGCTGTGATTTGAATGTGTCTCCCAATTTTATGTGTTGGAAATGTAATCCTTAATACAGCAGTACTGAGAGGTGGGACCTTTAAGAGATGATTAGGTCATGAGGGTTCTCGCCTCATGAATTGATTAATGCTGTTATTGCTATGGTGGGTTAGTGATCACAGAAGTGGGTTCCTGTGATCACTAAGGATGATCACAAAAGAATGAGTTAAGTCCCCTTATCTCCACTTTCTCTTGCCCATCCACCATGGAATGACACAATAAGAAGACCCTTGCCAGATGCAGGCTTCTCAACCTTGGAATTCTCATCTTCCAGAACTATAAGAAGTAAATCTCTGTGTTTTATAAATTACCCAATCTCAGGTATTCTGTTATAGCAACACAAAACAGACTAAGGGACCTCCACCACACCCTCCATCAAAAGAAGAAAAGGTAAGTATACTAACACTGAAAAGAGCAGTACTCCATCACTCCAAACACTGCAGTCAGGGCTGCAGTCTTATCTGAAGATTCAACTGAGGTGAGCAAAGGGGAATCTGCTTCCAAATTCACTCATGTTGGCTAGTCTTTACTACCTGAGCCTGTTTGCAGGATGACCTCACAATATAGCATCTGATTTCCTTAGAAGTGGGCAACTGTGGCCAGGCGTGGTGGCTCATGCCTGTCATCCCAGCACTTTGGAAGGCCAAGGTGGGTGGATCACCTGAGGTCAGCAGTTTGAGACCAGTCTGGCCAATGTGATGAAACCTCGTCTCTACTAAAAATGCAAAAGTTAGCCGGGCATAGTTGTGGGTGCCTGTAATCTCAGCTACTTGGGAGGCTGAGGCAAGAGAATCGCTTGAACTCTGAAGGCGGGGGGTGGAGTGAGACAAGATCCCGCCATTGCACTCCAGCCTCGGCAACAAGAGCCAAAGTTTGTTTCAAAAAAAGATAAGGAAGAAAGGGGAGGGGAAGGGAAGGGAAGGGAAGGGAAGGGAAGGGAAGGGAAGGGG